>NC_092260.1:4911904-4944389 GCF_036320965.1 Panulirus ornatus
TGAGTGGGGGAGAGGGGGTTGAGTGGGGGCAAGGGGTTGAGTGGGGGGGAGGGGGTTGAGTGGGGGCAAGGGGTTGAGTGGGGGCAAGGGGTTGAGTGGGGGAGAGGGGGTTGAGTGGGGGCAAGGGGTTGAGTGGGGGGAGGGGGTTGAGTGGGGGCAAGGGGGTTGAGTGGGGGGGAGGGGGTTGAGTGGGGGAGAGGGGGTTGAGTGGGGGCAAGGGGTTGAGTGGGGGGGAGGGGGTTGAGTGGGGGCAAGGGGTTGAGTGGGGGCAAGGGGTTGAGTGGGGGAGAGGGGGTTGAGTGGGGGCAAGGGGTTGAGTGGGGGGGAGGGGGTTGAGTGGGGGCAAGGGGTTGAGTGGGGGGGAGGGGGTTGAGAGTGGAAGTCACTGAGGTGTGAGGCTGAGGAGAGTGGGCGGGGGGGGGGGGGTAAGGTGCTTACTTCTGTATGGACTTCGGTGTTGTGAGTTGGGTGGCAGAAGTCTTGTGCTGTTGCAAATAATAATTGTCAGACATATTGAGGTGAAAGGATCGTTGTTACGTTATCAAAATGGTCAAGTATTAATGGTTGCTAGGCAACTAGTACGTCTTCTGACAGCTTCATCTTGTGTGCTTTGATATATTTATTCCTCCCCACCCCGGCGTCCTCATGACCTTAGGACTAAAGGACCATAAACACATAATGTGTGAGGTGGTAATAACATGACCTTCCTTCGTCAAGTTATCATGCCTCATGTTATCACGAATAACTCAAGTTATCATGCCTCATGTTATCACGAATAACTCAAGTTTGGTGGTGATAGATTGGGTGGGGTGGAGGTGGGGGGGGTGAACCCCCTTCTACAAGTCATCGTGTATTGCTGTCAAGAGCTGATGTGATTGTTAGCTTGTCTGAAAATGAGAAGACCTTCATGTGGTCTGCTGAGGGTAGAGTCCTTGCTGGACGAGATTGATGGAGTTTGGAGTCTGCTGGGGGTAATATGAGGCCTTGCTAGGCAAGAATGATGGGGTTGGAGAAAGAACTGCTTCTTGGGAACTCCACTGAAGAGTTAAAGGATTTCAGGAGTGAAACCGTTGTGAGTGACTAGTATGACAAGTGGCAATGAAGTTAGGAAACCATCTTTTGTTGCTATTATGTAGGGTGATGTCAAATACTTTCAGTGTGAGGATGGGTCGAGGATCAGCATCCAATTTTTGTTGATATCTATGGACACTAGTAATGTGTAGGATGGGACTGGTCATTGGTTGAAGCCATCTAAGATATGTTGCGTAAGATCCTGTGCATAATGTGGTGTTATGAAGCCATGCTATGTCGCTGAGTGAGGTGTTTTGCTTCAGTTTTTAGACAGTTTGCAGAACGAAGACACAAGTGATATATGGTGGTAGGGGTAAGGGGGGTCACATGTTTGAAGGACTGCAGGAGTGGTATTATGTTGGGAAGTTTCCAGATGTCAGGGATTTTGTTGTATACCCATTTGTAGCAGAAGATGTCTGTAGGTTCTTGCATCGCAACTGGGCCAAAGCATTTCATGTGAAAGTTTGATATGTCGTCAGAGCCTGTAGCAACAGAGTCCTTTAAGGTTTTAATTCCATTGCTTGTATAAGTGGAAGAGAAGTGTTACGGGGCAGTTGTTTCTGATTGGATTATGTACTGTTTTTTTTATGACTTTTTGTTTGAGGGAGATAACAGTTTACATAAGCATAAAAATCATGTATCGCATAGTGATAATTTTACAGATCTAAGCTAGGGAGAAGCTATGATACTAGGATCCCACAAAGTGGACAACAGTTGAAGCAGAGGGAACATGTGGGGTAAATAATGTATGTTCAGAAAACTGAAAAATCTTTCCTCTCTGACGTACTATTGTACAATTGCAAGAAATTCTCTAGGATATCTCCAAGAAAATCAGGGCCAGGACCTTCCAACCCACAGAATTTCATTCACTAGACAGTACACCATGATAGCATCAGCACACTCATTCCAGGCCTTCCATCAACATATCAATGACCACAACATAGATCTACTCATTCCCAGCCACTCAGCAGTTTAGAATTCACAGATTGATGGCATTAAATTAAAAGTGATCAGGGGTATAGAAAGAAAGGTTCTAAAAGAGAGGGGATATGGCAGGGCAGGATAAGAAATCCAATAAAATGCTTAGACAACATCAAAGAGATGAAATTTTTCAGTTCTCAAAATCTACCTTTCTTTCCACTGCAGTCTGTTCAACCAGCAGGAAAGCATACCAACTTGGAGGAGGACGATTTAGGATAAACTTTCTATAAGACAACCCAAAAGTATAAAATAAATAGTGTACCCCTAGTAGTGATTCAAAGGCATAACAGAATCTCGCTCTCCAAAAATTGGTATCTCAAGATTCACATGTGGTAGATCCTCGACGTTCAAATCATGGTAAAATCTGATGAAGGTCATAGATAACTGCCAAAGACACCCTTTGCTTGGTTTTCTTCGATGAAAGGTTTCTGACAAAGGCTAAGAGGCCACCTTCTTCACATCAAATCCTCTGCCCTTAAAGCCTGGTTGGGCCAAAGAAATGAGTATATCAGTCAACAAAGATACGGTATACCTTGCTGAGAAAGGTTCCAGAGCTCCAGGGTGCACAAATGCAGTAAAAAGCCCATCATAATATCTGGTAAAGTCTAACGGGTCTCATGTGAAAGACTGTCATCAATGAGAAGATTCATGCATCTGGATAGAACATGTAATTCACCCAAGTCTTAAAAGAAATAGAGCTTTCTTAAGAAGACAAAATAAGCTGTCAGAAAAACTAACAAACTGTAAAGGTCTGCCATGGTCAGCGGTAGAGAAACAACCAGTTCCCAAATGGGCTGTGTGAGATAAAAAATTTATCCCAAACAGGACTGTCAGATTAATACCAGAAGCTCCTACCTAATGTTCTACTAGCATGTCCACCAAATTTTCCTGCCAATTGTTCCAACCTACTACTTCTACCTAATGCTTCCAGCTAATGTTCCTGCATAATGTTCCTACCTGCTACTTCTATCTACTGCTCATACCATTTTGCAAAAGGGCAGAGCTAGTGTGTAGTGCTCACCACAAGAAAATTTAAAGACATGAAGAATGCATTGTGTAGTTAAGTGTTGTCAGGTATTGTGTGTGAAAAGAGGATAATGTGTGTGTGTTGACAGAATGACAGCAGTCCAGGTGTGGGTGAGGCAATAAGAAAAGACAGCTACCTGGCTTATTGGAATTCAAAACAACTCTCCTTTTTGCAGCTGTTCATCCAAGCTGCTACTAGTGTTGGTACTTTCTGATATGATGTTAATTCCTGCCTGTCTTCAATTGAACAGTTGTATGAAGTACTGCTTCCACATCTAGGCTGGTTCTAGCTCTGCATCATTCCTTGATAGCAGTCTGATTTAACTCACCCAGGCTATATATATATCTTTTCTTTCTTTTAAACTATTCGCCATTTCCCGCATTAGCGAGGTAGCGTTAGGAACAGAGGACTGGGCCTTTTTTGGAATATCCTCACCTGGCCCCCTCTGTTCCTTCTTTTGGAAAAAAAAAAAAAACGAGAGGGGAGGATTTCCAGCCCCCCGCTCCCTCCCCTTTTAGTCGCCTTCTACGACACGCAGGGAATACATGGGAAGTATTCTTTCTCCCCTATCCCCAGGGCACATATATATATATATATATATATATATATATATATATATATATATTAATATTATACTTTGTCGCTGTCTCCCGCGTTTGCGAGGTAGCGCAAGGAAACAGACGAAAGAAATGGCCCAACCCCCCCCCCATACACATGTATATACATACGTCCACACACGCAAATATACATACCTACACAGCTTTCCATGGTTTACCCCAGACGCTTCACATGCCCTGCTTCAATCCACTGACAGCACGTCAACCCCGGTATACCACATCGCTCCAATTCACTCTATTCCTTGCCCTCCTTTCACCCTCCTGCATGTTCAGGCCCCGATCACACAAAATCTTTTTCACTCCATCTTTCCACCTCCAATTTGGTCTCCCTCTTCTCCTTGTTCCCTCCACCTCCAACACATATATCCTCTTGGTCAATCTTTCCTCACTCATTCTCTCCATGTGCCCAAACCATTTCAAAACACCCTCTTATGCTCTCTCAACCACGCTCTTTTTATTTCCACACATCTCTCTTACCCTTACGTTACTCACTTGATCAAACCACCTCACACCACACATTGTCCTCAAACATCTCATTTCCAGCACATCCATCCTTCTGCGCACAACTCTATCCATAGCCCACGCCTCGCAACCATACAACATTGTTGGAACAACTATTCCTTCAAACATACCCATTTTTGCTTTCCGAGATAATGTTCTCGATTTCCACACATTCTTCAAGGCATCCAGGATTTTCGCCCCCTCCCCCACCCTATGATCCACTTCCGCTTCCATGGTTCCATCCGCTGCCAGATCCACTCCCAGATATCTAAAACACTTCACTTCCTCCAGTTTTTCTCCATTCAAACTCACCTCCCAATTGACTTGACCCTCAACCCTACTGTACCTAATAACCTTGCTCTTATTCACATTTACTCTTAACTTTCTTCTTCCACACACTTTTCCAAACTCAGTCACCAGCTTCTGCAGTTTCTCACATGAATCAGCCACCAGCGCTGTATCATCAGCGAACAACAACTGACTCACTTCCCAAGCTCTCTCATCCCCAACAGACTTCATACTTGCCCCTCTTTCCAAAACTCTCGCACTTACCTCCCTAACAACCCCATCCATAAACAAATTAAACAACCATGGAGACATCACACACCCCTGCCGCAAACCTACATTCACTGAGAACCAATCACTTTCCTCTCTTCCTACACGTACACATGCCTTACATCCTCGATAAAAACTTTTCACTGCTTCTAACAACTTTCCTCCCACACCATATATTCTTAATACCTTCCACAGAGCATCTCTATCAACTCTATCATATGCCTTCTCCAGATCCATAAATGCTACATACAAATCCATTTGCTTTTCTAAGTATTTCTCACATACATTCTTCAAAGCAAATACCTGATCCACACATCCTCTACCACTTCTGAAACCACACTGCTCTTCCCCAATCTGATGCTCTGTACATGCCTTCACCCTCTCAATCAATACCCTCCCATATAATTTACCAGGAATACTCAACAAACTTATACCTCTGTAATTTGAGCACTCACTCACTTTCCCTTTGTACAATGGCACTATGCACGCATTCCGCCAATCCTCAGGCACCTCACCATGAGTCATACATACATTAAATAACCTTACCAACCAGTCAACAATACAGTCACCCCCTTTTTTAATAAATTCCACTGCAATACCATCCAAACCCGCTGCCTTGCCGGCTTTCATCTTCCGCAAAGCTTTCACTACCTCTTCTCTGATTACCAAATCATTTTCCCTAACCCTCTCACTTTGCACACCACCTCGACCAAAACACCCTATATCTGCCACTCTATCATTAAACACATTCAACAAACCTTCAAAATACTCACTCCATCTCCTTCTCACATCACCACTACTTGTTATCACCTCCCCACTTGCGCCCTTCACCGAAGTTCCCATATATTTTTTTTTTTTTTTTTTGCCGCTGTCTCCCGCGTTTGCGAGGTAGTGCAAGGAAACAGACGAAAGAAATGGCACAACCCACCCCCATACACATGCCTTGATTCAATCCACTGACAGCACGTCAACCCCGGTATACCACATCGCTCCAATTCACTCTATTCCTTGCCCTCCTTTCACCCTCCTGCATGTTCAGGCCCCGATCACACAAAATCCTTTTCACTCCATCTTTCCACCTCCAATTTGGTCTCCCTCTTCTCCTCGTTCCCTCCACCTCCGACACATATATCCTCTTGGTCAATCTTTCCTCACTCATTCTCTCCATGTGCCCAAACCATTTCAAAACACCTTCTTCTGCTCTCTCAACCACGCTCTTTTTATTTCCACACATCTCTCTTACCCTTACGTTACTTACTCGATCAAACCACCTCACACCACACATTGTCCTCAAACATCTCATTTCCAGCACATCCATCCTCCTGCGCACAACTCTATCCATAGTCCACGCCTCGCAACCATACAACATTGTTGGAACCACTATTCCTTCAAACATACCCATTTTTGCTTTCCGAGATAATGTTCTCGACTTCCACACATTCTTCAAGGCTCCCAGAATTTTCGCCCCCTCCCCCACCCTATGATCCACTTCCGCTTCCATGGTTCCATCCGCTGCCAGATCCACTCCCAGATATCTAAAACACTTCACTTCCTCCAGTTTTTCTCCATTCAAACTCACCTCCCAATTGACTTGACCCTCAACCCTACTGTACCTAATAACCTTGCTCTTATTCACATTTACTCTTAACTTTCTTCTTCCACACACTTTACCAAACTCAGTCACCAGCTTCTGCAGTTTCTCACATGAATCAGCCACCAGCGCTGTATCATCAGCGAACAACAACTGACTCACTTCCCAAGCTCTCTCATCCCCAACAGACTTCATACTTGCCCCTCTTTCCAAAACTCTTGCATTCACCTCCCTAACAACCCCATCCATAAACAAATTAAACAATCATGGAGACATCACACACCCCTGCCGCAAACCTACATTCACTGCCATATATATATATATATATATATATATATATGGCAGTTGAGGGAATAACTGGTATACATGGGGTGTTCAGTGTTGTAAATGGAAATGGTGAAGAGCTTGTAGATTTATGTGGTGAAAAAGGTCTGGTGATTGGGAATACCTGGTTTAAAAAGAGAGATATACATAAGTATATGTATGTAAGTAGGAGAGATGGCCAGAGAGCATTATTGAATTACGTGTTAATTGATAGGCGCACGAAAGAGAGACTTTTGGATGTTAATGTTCAGAGAGGTGCAACTGGAGGGATGTCTGATCATTATCTTGTGGAGGCGAAGGTGAAGATTTGTAGAGGTTTTCAGAAAAGAAGAGAGAATGTTGGGGTGGAGAGAGTGGTGAGAGTAAGTGAGCTTGGGAAGGAGACTTGTGTGAGGAAGTACCAGAATGGAAAAAGGTGAGAACAAAGGAGGTAAGGGGAGTGGGGGAGGAATGGGATGTATTTAGGGAAGCAGTGATGGCTTGCGCAAAAGATGCTTGTGGCATGAGAAGCGTGGGAGGTGGGCAGATTAAAAAGGGTAGTGAGTAGTGGGATGAAGAAGTAAGATTATTAGTGAAAGAGAAGAGAGAGGCATTTGGACGATTTTTGCTGGGAAATAATGGAAATGAGTGGGAGATGTATAAAAGACAGAGGCAGGGGGTTAAGAGAAAGGTGCAAGAGGTGAAAAAGAGGGCAAATGAGAGTTGGGGTGAGAGAGTATCATTAAATTTTAGGGATAATAAAAAGATGTTTTGGAAGGAGATAAATAAAGTGCATAAGACAAGGGAACAAATGGGAACTTCAGTGAAGGGGGCTAATGGGGAGGTGATAACAAGTAGTGGTGATGTGAGAAGGAGATGGAGTGAGTATTTTGAAGGTTTGTTGAATGTGTTTGATGACAGAGTGGCAGATATAGGGTGTTTTGGTCGAGGTGGTGTGCAAAGTGAGAGGGTTAGGGAGGATGATTTGGTAACAGAGAATAGGTAGTAAAAGCTTTGCGGAAGATAAAAGCTGGAAAGGCAGCAGGTTTGGATGGCATTGCAGTGGAATTTATTAAAAAAGGGGGTAACTGTATTGTTGACTGGTTGGTAAGGTTATTTAATGTGTGTATGATTCATGGTGAGGTGCCTGAGGATTGGCGGAATGCTTGCATAGTGCCATTGTACAAAGGCAAAGGGGACACAGGTGAGTTCTCAAATTACAGAGGTATAAGTTTGTTGAGTATTCCTGGGAAATTATATGGGAGGGTACTGATTGAGAGGGTGAAGGCATGTACAGAGCATCAGATTGGGGAAGAGCAGTGTGGTTTCAGAAGTGGTAGAGGATGTGTGGATCAGGTGTTTGCTTTGAAGAATGTATGTGAGAAATACTTAGAAAAGCAAATGGATTTGTATGTAGCATTTATGGATCTGGAGAAGGCATATGACAGAGTTGATAGAGATGCTCTGTAGAAGGTATTAAGAATATATGGTGTGGGAGGCAAGTTGTTAGAAGCAGTGAAAAGTTTTTATCGAGGATGTAAGGCATGTGTATGAGTAGGAAGAGAGAAAAGTGATTGGTTCTCAGTGAATGTAGGTCTGCGGCAGGGGTGTGTGATGTCTCCATGGTTGTTTAATTTGTTTATGGATGGGGTTGTTAGGGAGGTGAATGCAAGAGTTTTTGAAAGGAGCAAGTATGCAGTCTGTTGTGGATGAGAGAGCTTGGGAAGTGAGTCAGTTGTTCGCTTATGATACAGCGCTGGTGGCTGATTCATGTGAGAAACTGCAGAAGCTGGTGACTGAGTTTGGTAAATTGTGTGAAAGAAGAAAGTTGAGAGTAAATGTGAATAAGAGCAAGGTTATTAGGTACTGTAGGGTTGAGGGTCAAGTCAATATGGAGGTAAGTTTGAATGGAGAAAAACTGGAGGAAGTGAAGTGTTTTAGATATCTGGGAGTGGATTTGGCAGCAGATGGAACCATGGAAGCAGGAGTGAATCATAGGGTGGGGGAGGGGGCAAAAATTTTGGGAGCCTTGAAGAATGTGTGGAAGTCGAGAACATTATCTCAGAAAGCAAAAATGGGTATGTTTGAAGGAATAGTGGTTCCAACAATGTTATATGGTTGCGAGGCATGGGCTATGGATAGAGTTGTGCGGAGGAGGGTAGATGTGCTGAAAATGAGATGCTTGAGGACAATATGTGGTGTGAGGTGGTTTGATCGAGTAAGTAATAATAGGGTAAGAGAGATGTGTGGTAATAAAAAAAGCGTGGTTGAGAGAGCAGAAGAGGGTGTTTTGAAATGGTTTGGTCGCATGGAGAGAATGAGTGAGGAAAGATTGACAAGAGGATATATGTGTCTGAGGTGGAGGGAACGAGAAGTGGGAGACCTAATTGGAGGTGGAAAGATGGAGTGAAAAGGATTTTGAGTGACCCCGGCCTCAACATGGAGGAGTGTGAAAGGCGTGAAAGGAATAGAGTAAATTGGAACGATGTGGTATACCGGGGTCGACGTGCTGTCAATGGATTGAACCAGGGCATGTGAAGGATCTGGGGTAAACCATGGTAAGTTCTGTGGGGCCTGGATGTGGAAAGGGAGCTGTGGTTTCGGTGCATTATTACATAACACTTAGAGACTGAGTGTGAACAAATGGGGCCTTTGTTGTCTTCCTAGCGCTACCTCACGCACATGAGGCGGGAGGGGGTTGTTATTTCATGTGTGGCAGGTTGGTGATGGGAATGAATAAAGGCAGACAGTATGAATTATGCACATGTGTATATATGTATATGTCTGTGTGTGTATATATATGTATACGTTGAGATGTATAGGTATGTATATTTGCGTGTGTGGATGTGTATGTATATACATGTGTATGTGGGTGGGTTGGGCCATTCTTTCGTCTCTTTCCATGCGCTACCTCACTAATTCGGGAGACAGCGAAAAAGCAAAATAAATAAATAAATAAAAATATATATATATTTTTTTTTTTTTTTATACTTTGTCGCTGTCTCCCGCGTTTGCAAGGTAGCGCAAGGAAACAGACGAAAGAAATGGCCCCCCCCCATACACATGTACATACACACGTCCACACACGCAAATATACATACCTACACAGCTTTCCATGGTTTACCCCAGACGCTTCACATGCCTTGATTCAATCCACTGACAGCACGTCAACCCCTGTATACCACATCGCTCCAATTCACTCTATTCCTTGCCCTCCTTTCACCCTCCTGCATGTTCAGGCCCCGATCACACAAAATCTTTTTCACTCCATCTTTCCACCTCCAATTTGGTCTCCCTCTTCTCCTCGTTCCCTCCACCTCCGACACATATATCCTCTTGGTCAATCTTTCCTCACTCATTCTCTCCATGTGCCCAAACCATTTCAAAACACCCTCTTCTGCTCTCTCAACCACGCTCTTTTTATTTCCACACATCTCTCTTACCCTTACGTTACTTACTCGATCAAACCACCTCACACCACACATTTTCCTCAAACATCTCATTTCCAGCACATCCATCCTCCTGTGCACATCTCTATCCATAGCCCACGCCTCGCAACCATACAACATTGTTGGAACCACTATTCCTTCAAACATACCCATTTTTGCTTTCCGAGATAATGTTCTCGACTTCCACACATTTTTCAAGGCTCCCAAAATTTTCGCCCCCTCCCCCACCCTATGATCCACTTCCGCTTCCATGGTTCCATCCGCTGACAGATCCACTCCCAGATATCTAAAACACTTCACTTCCTCCAGTTTTTCTCCATTCAAACTCACCTCCCAATTGACTTGACCCTCACCCCTACTGTACCTAATAACCTTGCTCTTATTCACATTTACTCTTAACTTTCTTCTTCCACACACTTTACCAAACTCAGTCACCAGCTTCTGCAGTTTCTCACATGAATCAGCCACCAGCGCTGTATCATCAGCGAACAACAACTGACTCACTTCCCAAGCTCTCTCATCCCCAACAGACTTCATACTTGCCCCTCTTTCCAGGACTCTTGCATTTACCTCCCTAACAACCCCATCCATAAACAAATTAAATAACCATGGAGACATCACACACCCCTGCCGCAAACCTACATTCACTGAGAACCAATCACTTTCCTCTCTTCCTACACGTACACATGCCTTACATCCTCGATAAAAACTTTTCACTGCTTCTAACAACTTGCCTCCCACACCATATATTCTTAATACCTTCCACAGAGCATCTCTATCAACTCTATCATATGCCTTCTCCAGATCCATAAATGCTACATACAAATCCATTTGCTTTTCTAAGTATTTCTCACATACATTCTTCAAAGCAAACACCTGATCCACACATCCTCTACCACTTCTGAAACCGCACTGCTCTTCCCCAATCTGATGCTCTGTACATGCCTTCACCCTCTCAATCCATACCCTCCCATATAATTTACCAGGAATACTCAACAAACTTATACCTCTGTAATTTGAGCACTCACTCTTATCCCCTTTGCCTTTGTACAATGGCACTATGCACGCATTCCGCCAATCCTCAGGCACCTCACCATGAGTCATACACACATTAAATAACCTTACCAACCAGTCAACAATACAGTCACCCCCTTTTTTAATAAATTCCACTGCAATACCATCCAAACCTGCTGCCTTGCCGGCTTTCATTTTCTTTATTTCTTTATTATACTTTGTCGCTGTCTCGGCGTCAGCGAGGTAGCGCAAGGAAACAGACAAAAGAATGGCCCAACCCATCCACATACATGCACATATACATACCTATACATTTCAATGTATACATGCATATACTTACACAGACATATATACACACATTCATATTCATACTTGCTGCCTTTATCCATTCCCATTGCCATCCTGCCACATATGAAGTGACACCCCTTACCCCCGTGCATGCGCGAGGTAGCGCTAAGAAAAACAACAAAGGCCACATTCATTCATGCTCAGTCTCTAGCTGTCATGTGTAAAGCACCGAAACCACAGCTCCCTTTCCACATCCAGGCCTCACAAAACTTTCCATGGTTTACTACAGATGCTTCACATCCCCTGGTTCAATCCAATGACAGCACATCGACCCCGGTATATCACATTATTCCAATTCATTCTATTTCTTGCATGCCTTTCACCTTCCTGCATGTTCAGGCCCCAATCATTCAAAATCTTTTTCACTCCATCCTTCCGCCTCCAGTTTGGTCTCCCACTTATCGTTCCCTCCACCTCTGACACAAATATCCTCTTTGTCAGTCTTTCCTCACTCATTCTCTCCATGTGACCAAACCATTTCAATATACCCTCTTCTGCTCTCTTAACCACACTCTTTATATTACCACACATCTGTCTTACCCTTTCATTACTTATTCGTTCAAACCACCTCACACCACATATTGTCCTCAAACATCTCATTTCCAACACATCCACCCTCCTCTGCACAACCTTATCTATAGTCCACGCCTCACAACCATATAACATTGTTGGAACCACTATTCCTTGAAACATGCCTACTTTTGCCCTCTGAGATAACGTTCCCCCCTTCCACACATTCTTCAACGCTCCCAGAACCATCGCCCCCTTCCCCACCCTGTGACTCACTTCCACTTCCATGGTTTCATCTGCTGCTAAATCCACTCCCAGATATCTAAAATACTTCTTTTCCTCCAGTTTTTCTCCATTCAAATTTACCTCCCAATTGACTTGTCCCTCAACCCTACTGACCTTAATAACCTTGCTCTTATTCACATTTACTCTCAGCTTTTTTCTTTCACACACTTTACCAAACTCAGTCACCAGCTTCTGCAGTTTCTCACCCGAATCAGCAACCAGCGCTGTGTCACCAGTGAACAACAAATGACTCACTTCCTAAACCCTCTCATCTACAACAGACTGCATACTTGCCCCTCTTTCCAAAACTTGCATTCACCTCCCTAACAACCCCATCCATAAACAAATCAAACAACCATGGAGACATCATACACCCCTGCCACAAACCGACATTCACTGGGAATCATTCACTTTCCTCTCTTCCTACTCGTACACATGCCTTACATCCTCGATAAAAACTTTTCACTGCTTCTAGCAACTTACCTCCCACACCATATACTCTTAATACCTTCCACAGAGCATCTCTATGAACTCTGTCATATGCCTTCTCCAGATCTATAAATGCTACATACAAATCTATTTGTTTTTCTAAGTATTTCTCACATTCATTCTTTTTAATAAATTCCGAAGAAATACCATCTAAACCCTCTGCCTTGCCGGCTTTCATCTTCCGCAAAGTTGTCACAACCTCTTCTCTGTTTACCAAACCATTTTCCATAACCCCACTCACTCTGGACACCACCTCGACCAAAACACCCTATATCTGCCACACTATCATCAAACACATTCAACAAACCCTCAAAATACTCACTCCATCTCCTTTTTCACTTCACCACTACTTGTTATTACCTCCCCATTAGCCCCCTTCACCTATGTTCCCATTTGTTCTCTTGTCTTACGCACTTTATTTACCTCCTTCCAAAACATCTTTTTATTCTCCCTAAAAGTTAACGATACTCTCTCACCCCAACTCTCATTTGCTCTCATTTTCACCTCTTGCCCCTTTCTCTTGATCTCCTGCCTTGTTCTTTTATACATCTCCCGGTCAATATATTAGGTTTAGTAGGGTTGAGGGACAAGTCATTTGGGAGGTAAGTTTGAATGGAGAAAAACTGGAGGAAGTGAAGTGTTTTAGATATCTGGGAGTGGACTTAGCAGCACATAGAACCATGGAAGCGGAAGTGAGTCACAGGGTGGGGGAGGGGACGAAGGGTTGGGGGGTGTTGAAGAATGCATGGGAGGCGAGATAGTTATCTCGGAGAGCAAAAAATGGTATGTTTCAAGGAATGGTGGTTCCAAGAATATTATATGGTTGCAAGGCATGGGCTATAGATAGGGTTGTGTGGAGGAGGGTGGATGTGTTGGAAATGAAATGTTTGAGGACAATATGTGGTGTGAAGTGATTTGATTAAGTAATGAAAGGGTAAGAGAGATGTGTGGTAATAAAAAGAGTGTGGTTGTGAGAGCAGAAGAGGGTGTATTTAAATGGTTTGGTCACATGGAGAAAATGAGTGAGGAAAGATTGACAAAGAGGATATATGTGTCAGAGGTGGAGGGAACGAAGAGAAGTGGGAGACCAAACTGGAGGTGGAAGGATGTTGTGAAAAAGATTTTTTGAGCGATAGGGGCTTGAACATGCTGGAGGGTGAAAGGCATGCAAGGAATAGAGTGAACTGGAACGATGTGGTATACCAGGGTTGACGTGCTGTCAATGGATTGAACCAGGGCATGTGAAGTGTCTGGGGTAAACCATGGAAAGTTTTGTGGGGCCTGGATGTGGAAAGGGAGCTGTGGTTTTGGTGCATTACACATGACAGCTAGAGACTCAGTGTGAACGAATGTGGCCTTTGTTGTTACTTCCTGGCGCTACCTCGTGCCCACGCAGGGGGAGGGGGTGTCATTTCATGTGTGACGGGGTGGCCGCAGGAATGGATGAAGGCAGCATGTATGAATATGTACATGTGTATATATGTATATGTCTGTGTATGTATATGTATGTATATACTGAAATGTATAGGTATGTATATGTGCATGTATGGGCATTTATGTATATACATGTATGTGTGGGTGGGTTGGGCCATTCTTTCATCTGTTTCCTTGCACTACCTCACTAACGCGGGAGACAGCGTCAAAGTAAAATAATGATAATAATAATACTAATATAATATATATATATATATTTTTTTTCTTTTGCTTTGTCGCTGTCTTCCGCGTTTGCGAGGTAGCGCAAGGAAACAGACGAAAGAAATGGCCCAACCCACCCCATACACATGTATATACATATGTCCACACATGCAAATATACATACCTACACAGCTTTCCATGGTTTACCCCAGACGCTTCACATGCCCTGATTTAATCCACCGACAGCACGTCAACCCCGGTATACCACATCACTCCAATTCACTCTATTCCTTGCCCTCCTTTCACCCTCCTGCATGTTCAGGCCCCGATCACACAAAATCTTTTTCACTCCATCTTTCCACCTCCAATTTGGTCTCCCACTTCTCCTCGTTCCCTCCACCTCCGACACATATATCCTCTTGGTCAATCTTACCTCACTCATTCTCTCCATGTGCCCAAACCATTTCAAAACACCCTCTTCTGCTCTCTCAACCACGCTCTTTTTATTTCCACACATCTCTCTTACCCTTACGTTACTTACTCGATCAAACCACCTCACACCACACATTGTCCTCAAACATCTCATTTCCAGCACATCCATCCTCCTGCGCACAACTCTATCCATAGCCCACGCCTCGCAACCATACAACATTGTTGGAACCACTATTCCTTCAAACATACCCATTTTTGCTTTCCGAGATAATGTTCTCGACTTCCACACATTTTTCAAGGCTCCCAGAATTTTCGCCCCCTCCCCCACCCTATGATCCACTTCCGCTTCCATGGTTCCATCCGCTGCCAGATCCACTCCCAGATATCTAAAACACTTCACTTCCTCCAGTTTTTCTCCATTCAAACTCACCTCCCAATTGACTTGACCCTCAACCCTACTGTACCTAATAACCTTGCTCTTATTCACATTTACTCTTAACTTTCTTCTTCACACACTTTACCAAACTCAGTCACCAGCTTCTGCAGTTTCTCACATGAATCAGCCACCAGCGCTGTATCATCAGCGAACAACAACTGACTCACTTCCCAAGCTCTCTCATCCCCAACAGACTTCATACTTGCCCCTCTTTCCAAGACTCTTGCATTTACCTCCCTAACAACCCCATCCATAAACAAATTAAACAACCATGGAGACATCACACACCCCTGCCGCAAACCTACATTCACTGAGAACCAATCACTTTCCTCTCTTCCTACACGTACACATGCCTTACATCCTCGATAAAAACTTTTCACTGCTTCTAACAACTTGCCTCCCACACCATATATTCTTAATACCTTCCACAGAGCATCTCTATCAACTCTATCATATGCCTTCTCCAGATCCATAAATGCTACATACAAATCCATTTGCTTTTCTAAGTATTTCTCACATACATTCTTCAAAGCAAACACCTGATCCACACATCCTCTACCACTTCTGAAACCACACTGCTCTTCCCCAATCTGATGCTCTGTACATGCCTTCACCCTCTCAATCAATACCCTCCCATATAATTTACCAGGAATACTCAACAAACTTATACCTCTGTAATTTGAGCACTCACTCTTATCCCCTTTGCCTTTGTACAATGGCACTATGCACGCATTCCGCCAATCCTCAGGCACCTCACCATGAGTCATACATACATTAAATAACCTTACCAACCAGTCAACAATACAGTCACCCCCTTTTTTAATAAATTCCACTGCAATACCATCCAAACCTGCTGCCTTGCCGGCTTTCATCTTCCGCAAAGCTTTTACTACCTCTTCTCTGTTTACCAAATCATTTTCCCTAACCCTCTCACTTTGCACACCACCTCGACCCAAACACCCTATATCTGCCACTCTGTCATCAGACACATTCAACAAACCTTCAAAATACTCATTCCATCTCCTTCTCACATCACCACTACTTGTTATCACCTCCCCATTTACGCTCTTCACTGAAGTTCCCATTTGCTCCCTTGTCTTACGCACCCTATTTACCTCCTTCCAGAACATCTTTTTATTCTCCCTAAAATTTACTGATAGTCTCTCACCCCAACTCTCATTTGCCCTTTTTTTCACCTCTTGCACCTTTCTCTTGACCTCCTGTCTCTTTCTTTTATACTTCTCCCACTCAATTGCATTTTTTCCCTGCAAAAATCGTCCAAATGCCTCTCTCTTCTCTTTCACTAATACTCTTACTTCTTCATCCCACCACTCACTACCCTTTCTAAACAGCCCACCTCCCACTCTTCTCATGCCACAAGCATCTTTTGCACAATCCATCACTGATTCCCTAAATACATCCCATTCCTCCCCCACTCCCCTTACTTCCATTGTTCTCACCTTTTTCCATTCTGTACACAGTCTCTCCTGATACTTCCTCACACAGGTCTCCTTACCATATATATATATATATATATATATATATATATTCTATCCCTGGGGATGGGGGATTAAGAATACTTCCCACGTATTCCCTGCGTGTCGTAGAAGGCGACTAAAAGGGGAGGGAGCGGGGGGCTGGAAATCCTCCCCTCTTTTTTTTTTTTTTTTTTTTTTTTTTTTTTTTTTTTTTTGTAATTTTCCAAAAGAAGGAACAGAGGGGGCCAGGTGAGGATATTCCAAAAAAGGCCCAGTCCTCTGTTCTTAACGCTACCTCGCTAACGCGGGAAATGGCAAATAGTTTAAAAAAAAAAAAAAAAAAAAAAAAATATATATATTCTATATGTATTCACCATTTCCTGTGATAGTGAGGTAGGAAGAGGAAAAGATGACTGAGCTTTTTGGGGGAAAATCCTTACTTGGCTGCCTTCTCTGTCCCTTCTGCTGGAAAAGTGCGATGGCCAATACTGGCTTGATGATGCACAGTTATCTTTAATTTCATCTCAAGAGTACTTGCCTTCCTCTTCTCACCAGAGGCCAGAGACACAGATGGGCATTTTGAAATTATGATGGGATGCAAAAGCAAAAAATAAAAAAAAAACGCTGGCAACACAGTACTCTGTAATGGTTCTTTACACTCGTAATTGTGTGGCTGACTGGAAGCTGTGGCTTGGTAATTAGGGAGGTAAATTGAAGAGTTTTGGAGAGAGGGGCAAATATGCAGTCTGTTAAGGGTGAGAGGGCCCTGGGAAGTGAGTCAGTTGTTGTTCGCCAGTGATACATTGATGTGGGTAAAAATGAAAATGGATGGTGAGAGATGGGTGATTACTAGTGCTGGTGCACCTTGCCAGGAGGAGAAAGGTCATGAGAAGCAATTCTTTTCAGAGCAATAAGCGACTGTCAGCAGTTTAGATGCAAGAGACTGGGTATCAGTGATGGGTGATTTAAATGCAACAGTGAATAATGTGGCAGTTGGGGGTATAATTGGGGGGAATGGGGCATTCAGTATTATGAATGGAAATGGTGAAGAGCTTGTGGAGTTGTGCTGACAAAAGGACTGGTGATGGGTAATACTTGGGAATACCTGGTTTAAAGAGGGACATACACAAGTACACATATGTGAGTAGGAAAGATGGTCACCCAGCATTAGTGGATTACATATTAACCGATAGGTGTGTAAAAGAGAGACTTTTGTGTGTAAATGTGCAGAGAGGGCAACCAGTGGGATGTCATCACTGTTTTGTGGAGGCGAGGGTGAAGGTTTGTAGAGGTTTCAGGAAAAGAGAAGCAATATCAATGAGAAGAAAGTGGTGAAAGTAAGTGAGCTTGAAAAGGAGACTTGTATGAAAAAATATCTGGATAGAATGAGAGTAGAATAGCAAAAGATAAAAGTAAATGAAGCGAGGGGAGTAGGTGAAGAATGGGCTGTATTCTGGGAAGCAGTGCAGGCATGTGTGAGAGATGCATGTGGCATCCAAAAGAGAGAGGTGTGTAGATTAGAAAGGTTACTGAGTGGTGGAATGAAGAAGTGAAGTTGCTAGTGAACGAGAAAAAGGGAGGCAGCTGGGTGGTACTTACTGAAGTGCAAAAGATTGGGGGATGTATTCGAGGAAGGTGCAGGGGTTGAAAAAAAAGGGAAAAGAAAGTTGGGATGAGTGAGTATCAGTATACTTTGGGGAGAATAAGGTGTGCTGGAAGGAGGGTGATAATATGTGAAAAGCATAAGAAAAAATGGGAACATGGGAAATGATAAAGTGAGGAGGTGATGAACTGAGTGTTTTGAAGGACTGTTGAATGTGTTTGATGGCAGGGTCACCAATGTATGGTGTTTGGGTAGGGGTGAGAGATTCCTGAAGAGTGTTTTGGTAAAAAGAGAGTTGGTGAAAGCTTTATGTAAAGTGGAATGTGGCAAGGTAGCTGGAGTGAATGCTACCATCCTCGATGTATGTATGGATCATGGTGAGGAGTCTCAGAACTGTCAGAATGCATGTATAATGCCACTATATAAAGGCAGGGGGATAAAGATGAGTGTTCAAAGTAAAGAGGTTTAACTTTGTTGAATGTATTTGTTAAGTTGTATGGGAGGGTAGTGAATGACAGGGTGAAAGTATACACAGAACATCAGATTGGGGAGGAGCAGTCTGGTTTCAGAAGTGGTGGAGGATGTTTACTTTGACTTTAAAGAATGTATGTGAGAAATACGTATGGAAACAGATGGATCTGTAAACGGCAATTATGGATCTGGAGAAAGCTCATTATGGTAGGGTTTATGGAGATGCTTTGTGGAAGATCTTAAGAATACATAGTGTAGAAGAAAGGCTGCTAAAAGCAGAGAAGTTTTGAACAAGGGTGTAAGCTATGTGTAAATGTTAGAAGAGAGGAAAGTGAAAGGTTCCAAGTGCAGGGTGGTTTCCAGTCTTAAGAGAGGGGCAAGTATGGTGTATGTAGGGGATGAGAGGGTCAGGGAGAAGAGTCAGTTTTTGTTTGATGAGGATATAGCACTGGTGGCAGATACAAGTGAGAAACTGAAAAAGCTGGTAACTGAGTTTGCATGAGTTTGTGAAATGAGGAAGTGGAGGGAAAATGTGAATAAAATCAAGGATATTCTGTTTAGCGGGATTGAAAGACAGGTTAGTTGTGGTATAAATTTGAATGAAGCAAAATTGGGGCAAGTGAGAGGTTTTAAATACCTGGGAGTGGAAATGGTTGCAAATGGAACCATGGAAGCAGATGTGAATAATCAGGTGGGTGAGGGAGTGAAGGTTCTGGGAGAATGAAGAATGTGTGGAGGGCAAAAATGGTTATGTTTGGAGGTATATTAGTCTCAACAATAATATATGGATGCAAGGCATAGCCTACAGATAAGGCTGTAAGGAAGAGGGTGCATGTGTTGGAAATGAGAAGTTTGAGGATAATATGTGGTGTGAAATGGTCTGAGTGAGACAGTAATGAAAGGCCAAGCGAGAAATGAGGTAATAAAAAGAGTATGGCTGACAAAGCTAAAGAAGGTGTGCTGAAATGGTTTTGATATATGGAGGAAAAAATATAGTAAGGTTGACAAAGATGATATATGTCAAAAGTAGAGGGAATAAGAATGGCAAGACCAAATTAAAGCTGGAAAGATGGAGTGAAAAAGATTTTGAGTGATCAGAGTCTGAACATGCAGAGGGATGAAAGGAGTGCACAGGATAGTGTGAAATGGAACGATGTGGTATACAAGAGTCAATGTGCTGTCACTGGAGTGAACTAAGGCATGTGAAGCAATTGGGGTAAACCATGGGAAGGTCTGTGAGGTCTGGTTGTGGATAGGGAGCTGTGGTTCTGATGCATTACACACAATGGCTAGAGAATGGATGCGAGTGGATGGGGCCTTTGTTCTTCTGTTCCTGGCGCTAACTCCCTCCCAAAGGAAACAGCAATGTACAAAAAAAAACATATAAGTATATATCCTAGCATAAGCCAGGTATCCATATTAACGACCATCCCCAAGGGGAGGTTGAACAACTGGGTTGACTATGGACCAACTGCTGCAACCAGGATTCCAAACTATGTGCTCTACCCCAGGTGGCCTGCACAGTCGGCAATGCTAACTGCTCCACCATGAAGGTCCATAAAGATTCACAGCCTTTCCCACTACTGAGCTAATATCATATGATATAATGATCCCAGATTACATATCCCTTGTCTTCATATTTGAAACACAAAATATACAGCTGATCTATAAGAATCCTTTAAAAATTTCATTGTTAATAAGATTACAGGGTAAATATGAAGTTTACAGGTATCATAAATATACGATATGGATTTGGGAGAAACATATATTAGATTCTTTACACTTATCACAAGTGACTGAGACCAAGGAAATATGATTTGGGGTATTACTCTTAATTTTCAATAACAATGTGATAATGTGGACAGGTATGAACATCACAGAAAATGTGGGGATAATAAAAGTTACAGAGGGTTTTGAAACAGTCATAGAAATAACAGATTCAATGAAAACCTCATCTAATCTGCCTTGCAGCTGAGATTCACCTTAATTCTTTCTATTTTGGTTAAAATATATCAAACACACCACAATTTGTGTCATACCAACTGCCTAAAATCTTAAACAAACAGACTGGGCAACTGATGCATCCATCATCCTGACAATCAACCATTCCACATGGTCCCCAGAACCTTAACCCACCAACATCATTATATTTCTGGAAACTTCAGCTGGTGTGGGAGGTTAGGAGAGGTTTCCATGGCGTCTGTTTACTTCAATAAGTATATCACCTGCTTTTAAATCAATCAACCCCATTATTTCTCCTCCCCACCTTCACATTAATATTTGAAAAATAATGGCCTAACTTCAGAATCTTCAGGACTAGATACAAATCTAATAAGCACAAGCAAGAGTATGTCTGAAATATGTCTTTCAAAAACGAGGTATACGTGTGGTATCCATAAACTTCACGTTAACTAAATACGCTAAAGTACACTTGGTAAACAGCTAATATGCTCATGTACTGATACTAGCTTTGGATACAAAGTAATTTTCTTCTTCAATGTTTATGTTGAGCTTAAAGAACACGATACGAGTTGTAGAACATGATTTGATGTTTAATATTTTATTCTACAATACTGAATATGCTAACAGTAGTGAGGGTTATGTATATCAGGGGAAACTGTGGGACTGATCAATGTAAAAGTAGGTAAAATACTTGTAAAAAAAAATCAGTAGAAGCTATAACATCCTCATCTAACCTCTCCAAGTGGCTAAGATGTATAGTCAAATGATACTAACCAAAACTGGTCTAACTCAAGGAATCGTAAGGAGTGGTCGCTTAAGGGTAGGTTTGGTGGTGACACAAAAAACCACTTGGTACATTGTTTATTTGTTGACATTCATCAGAAGTTAGCATGATGCTCAGTTATGAAAGTGATTGGTATATTTCAGCTAGAATATTGAACATCTACATTAATCTTGACTGCTATATAAGTTTGGTCTGGTTTTACTAGTTTTATTGATTTTTATGTTTTACCAAATTTTATGCAAATATAATTATCTTACCTTATATACATTACCCTAAATCCTTTCAACTTACCTAACACTCTAGAATGAATATAATGCCCACAATACAGAAAATGATAATGCATTTATTGTCATCCTCAGATATATTGTAAGCATTGTTTTACATGAATTTTACCAAATAAATGAAATAAAAATCATGCCCTTATATCTTGTTTTATTCTATCAATGCTATATTAGAAATATGCAAAACTAGTTCTGAAGTGTGAGTAGACTTCTAATTCACAGTAAACTTTTAATAATAAGACTCTACAATATGTCATTTTAGTGTATTTAGCCTGGTGTCGGTGAGATGAGAAAATCCCAAAATAAGCCACAATCAACCAAAATGTACCAGAATATTACTGTGTATGACTTCTAAATTGCCTACGTTGTGTTCAGATGCGCAGTGAAGCACTGTTTGGTTATAAAAAATATGACATTCACGAGCAATCATGGAAAGAATAATTTTGCCTCAATTTTCTCACCAGATTGGTCTTCCAAACACCAGTAAAGAAACTGAGAAACAAAGTCAAAAAACTATTTCTCTTATGAAATCATGGAAGAATACTAAACCAATGAAAAAACAAGTGATATGTTCATAATGATGTGTAAAGATTACAGTGGTATGTCGTAATGTATTGGCATGACAGCAGCAAGTGCTTAAAAATGGCATAGTGTTAACACATCTCCCAACCATCCTAATTTGCATAATGTTTCCATGCACTTATTTTTCATACTACGATAACGTTAACCTTGTTCCACATATCCACTGCTTCTGAGGACATAGTGTTCTTATGACATTTGTTATGCTTTATTTATTTGTTTATCATACTTCATCGCCATTTCCCACAGCAGCGAGGTGGCACCAGGAAACACAAAAAATGGCCCATTTTCACCCCTATCCCCAGGGATAGGGGTGAAAGAATGCTTCCCACGCATTCCTCGCGTGTCATAGAAGGCGACTAGAGGGGACGGGAGCGGGGGGCCAGAAATCCTCCCCTCCTTGTATTTTTTAACTTTCTAAAATGGGAAACAGAAGGAGTCACGCGGGGAGTGCTCATCCTCCTCGAAGGCTCAGACTGGGGTGTCTAAATGTGTGTGGATGTAACCAAGATGTGAAAAAAGGAGAGATAGGTAGTATGTTTGAGGAAAGGAACCTGGATGTTTTGGCTCAGAGTGAAACGAAGCTCAAAGGTAAAGGGGAAGAGTGGTTTGTGAATGTCTTGGGAGTAAAGTCAGGGGTTAATGAGAGGACAAGAGCAAGGGAAGGAGTAGCAGTACTCCTGAAACAGAAGTTGTGGGAGTATGTGATTGAATGTAAGAAAGTAAATTCCCGATTAATATGGGTAAAACTGAAAGTTGATGGAGAGAGATGGGTGATTATTGGTGCATATGCACCTGGGCATGAGAAGAAAGATCATGAGAGGCAAGTGTTTTGGGAGCAGCTGAATGAGTGTGTTAGTGGTTTTGATGCACGAGACTGGGTTATAGTGATGGGTGATTTGAATGCAAAGGTGAGTAATGTGGCAGTTGAGGGAATAATTGGTATGCATGGGGTGTTCAGTGTTGTAAATGGAAATGGTGAAGAGCTTGTAGATTTATGTGCTGAAAAAGGACTGGTGATTGGGAATACCTGGTTTAAAAAGCGAGATATACATAAGTATACGTATGTAAGTAGGAGAGATGGCCAGAGAGCGTTATTGGATTACGTGTTAATTGACAGGCGCGCGAAAGAGAGACTTTTGGATGTTAATGTGCTGAGAGGTGCAACTGGAGGGATGTCAGATCATTATCTTGTGGAGGCTAAGGTGAAGATTTGTATGGGTTTTCAGAAAAGAAGAGTGAATGTTGGGGTGAAGAGGGTGGTGAGAGTAAGTGAGCTTGGGAAGGAGACTTGTGTGAGGAAGTACCAGGAGAGACTGAGTACAGAATGGAAAAAGGTGAGAACAATGGAAGTAAGGGGAGTGGGGGAGGAATGGGATGTATTTAGGGAATCAGTGATGGATTGCACAAAAGATGCTTGTGGCATGAGAAGAGTGGGAGGTGGGTTGATTAGAAAGGGTAGTGAGTGGTGGGATGAAGAAGTAAGATTATTAGTGAAAGAGAAGAGAGAGGCATTTGGACGATTTTTGCAGGGAAAAAATGAAATTGAGTGGGAGATGTATAAAAGAAAGAGACAGGAGGTCAAGAGAAAGGTGCAAGAGGTGAAAAAAAGGGCAAATGAGAGTTGGGGTGAGAGAGTATCATTAAATTTTAGGGAGAATAAAAAGATGTTCTGGAAGGAGGTAAATAAAGTGTGTAAGACAAGGGAACAAATGGGAACTTCAGTGAAGGGCGCAAATGGGGAGGTGATAACAAGTGGTGGTGATGTGAGAAGGAGATGGAGTGAGTATTTTGAAGGTTTGTTGAATGTGTTTGATGATAGAGTGGCAGATATAGGGTGTTTTGGTCGAGGTGGTGTGCAAAGTGAGAGGGTTAGGGAAAATGATTTGGTAAACAGAGAAGAGGTAGTAAAAGCTTTGCGGAAGATGAAAGCCGGCAAGGCAGCAGGTTTGGATGGTATTGCAGTGGAATTTATTAAAAAAGGGGGTGACTGTATTATTGACTGGTTGGTAAGGTTATTTAATGTATGTATGACTCATAGTGAGGTGCCTGAGGATTGGAAGAATGCGTGCATAGTGCCATTGTACAAAGGCAAAGGGGATAAGAGTGAGTGCTCAAATTACAGAGGTATAAGTTTGTTGAGTATTCCTGGTAAATTATATGGGAGGGTATTGATTGAGAGGGTGAAGGCATGTACAGAGCATCAGATTGGGGAAGAGCAGTGTGGTTTCAGAAGTGGTAGAGGATGTGTGGATCAGGTGTTTGCTTTGAAGAATGTATGTGAGAAATACTTAGAAAAGCAAATGGATTTGTATGTAGCATTTATGGATCTGGAGAAGGCATATGATAGAGTTGATAGAGATGCTCTGTGGAAGGTATTAAGAATATATGGTGTGGGAGGCAAGTTGTTAGAAGCAGTGAAAAGTTTTTATCGAGGATGTAAGGCATGTGTACGTGTAGAAAGAGAGGAAAGTGATTGGTTCTCAGTGAATGTAGGTTTGCGGCAGGGGTGTGTGATGTCTCCATGGTTGTGTAATTTGTTTATGGATGGGGTTGTTAGGGAGGTGAATGCAAGAGTTTTGGAAAGAGGGGCAAGTATGAAGTCTGTTGGGGATAAGAGAGCTTGGGAAGTGAGTCAGTTGTTGTTCGCTGATGATACAGCGCTGGTGGCTGATTCATGTGAGAAACTGCAGAAGCTGGTGACTGAGTTTGGTAAAGTGTGTGAAAGAAGAAAGTTAAGAGTAAATGTGAATAAAAGGAAGGTAATTAGGTACAGTAGGGTTGAGGGTCAAGTCAATTGGGAGGTAAGTTTGAATGGAGAAAAACTGGAGGAAGTAAAGTGTTTTAGATATCTGGGAGTGGATCTGGCAGTGGATGGAACCATGGAAGCGGAAGTGGATCATAGGGTGGGAGAGGGGGCGAAAATCCTGGGAGCCTTGAAGAATGTGTGGAAGTCGAGAACATTATCTCGGAAAGCAAAAATGGGTATGTTTGAAGGAATAGTGGTTCCAACAATGTTGTATGGTTGCGAGGCATGGGCTATGGATAGAGTTGTGCGCAGGAGGATGGATGTGCTGGAAATGAGATGTTTGAGGACAATGTGTGGTGTGAGGTGGTTTGATCGAGTAAGCAACGTAAGGGTAAGAGAGATGTGTGGAAATAAAAAGAGCGTGGTTGAGAGAGCAGAAGAGGGTGTTTTGAAATGGTTTGGGCACATGGAGAGAATGAGTGAGGAAAGATTGACCAAGAGGATATATGTGTCGGAGGTGGAGGGAACGAGGAGAAGTGGGAGACCAACTTGGAGGTGGAAAGATGGAGTGAAAAAGATTTTGTGTGATCGGGGCCTGAACATGCAGGAGGGTGAAAGGAGGGCAAGGAATAGAGTGAATTGGATCGATGTGGTATACCGGGGTTGACGTGCTGTCAGTGGATTGAATCAAGGCATGTGAAGCGTCTGGGGTAAACCATGGAAAGCTGTGTAGGTATGTATATTTGCGTGTGTGGACGTATGTATATACATGTGTATGGGGGTGGGTTGGGCCATTTCTTTCGTCGGTTTCCTTGCGCTACCTCGCAAATGCGGGAGACAGCGACAAAGCAAAAAAAATATATATATATATATATATATATATATATATATATATATATATATATATATATATATATTATTTTTTTTTATTTTTTATTATACTTTGTCGCTGTCTCCCGCGTTTGCGAGGTAGCGCAAGGAAACAGACGAAAGAAATGGCCCAACCCCCCCCCTACACATGTATATACATACGTCCACACACGCAAATATACATACCTACACAGCTTTCCATGGTTTACCCCAGACGCTTCACATGCCTTGATTCAATCCACTGACAGCACGTCAACCCCGGTATACCACATCGCTCCAATTCACTCTATTCCTTGCCCTCCTTTCACCCTCCTGCATGTTCAGGCCCCGATCACACAAAATCTTTTTCACTCCATCTTTCCACCTCCAATTTGGTCTCCCTCTTCTCCTCGTTCCCTCCACCTCCGACACATATATCCTCTTGGTCAATCTTTCCTCACTCATTCTCTCCATGTGCCCAAAGCACTTCAAAACACCCTCTTCTGCTCTCTCAACCACGCTCTTTTTATTTCCACACATCTCTCTTACCTTTACGTTACTCACTCGATCAAACCACCTCACACCACACATTGTCCTCAAACATCTCATTTCCAGCACATCCATCCTCCTGCGCACAACTCTATCCATAGCCCACGCCTCGCAACCATACAACATTGTTGGAACCACTATTCCTTCAAACATACCCATTTTTGCTTTCCGAGATAATGTTCTCGACTTCCACACATTTTTCAAGGCCCCCAGAATTTTCGCCCCCTCCCCCACCCTATGATCCACTTCCGCTTCCATGTTTCCATCCGCTGCCAGATCCACTCCCAGATATCTAAAACACTTCACTTCCTCCAGTTTTTCTCCATTCAAACTCACCTCCCAATTGACTTGACCCTCAACCCTACTGTACCTAATAACCTTGCTCTTATTCACATTTACTCTTAACTTTCTTCTTCCACACACTTTACCAAACTCAGTCACCAGCTTCTGCAGTTTCTCACATGAATCAGCCACCAGCGCTGTATCATCAACGAACAACAACTGACTCACTTCCCAAGCTCTCTCATCCCCAACAGACTTCATACTTGCCCCTCTTTCCAAAACTCTTGCATTTACCTCCCTAACAACCCCATCCATAAACAAATTAAACAACCATGGAGACATCACACACCCCTGCCGCAAACCTACATTCACTGAGAACCAATCACTTTCCTCTCTTCCTACACGTACACATGCCTTACATCCTCGATAAAAACTTTTCACTGCTTCTAACAACTTTCCTCCCACACCATATATTCTTAATACCTTCCACAGAGCATCTCTATCAACTCTATCATATGCCTTCTCCAGATCCATAAATGCTACATACAAATCCATTTGCTTTTCTAAGTATTTCTCACATACATTCTTCAAAGCAAACACCTGATCCACACATCCTCTACCACTTCTGAAACCACACTGCTCTTCCCCAATCTGATGCTCTGTACATGCCTTCACCCTCTCAATCAATACCCTCCCATATAATTTACCAGGAATACTCAACAAACTTATACCTCTGTAATTTGAGCACTCACTCTTATCCCCTTTGCCTTTGTACAAGGGCACTATGCACGCATTCCGCCAATCCTCAGGCACCTCACCATGAGTCATACATACATTAAATAACCTTACCAACCAGTCAACAATACAGTCACCCCCTTTTTTAATAAATTCCACTGCAATACCATCCAAACCTGCTGCCTTGCCGGCTTTCATCTTCCGCAAAGCTTTCACTACCTCTTCTCTGTTTAACAAATCATTTTCCCTAACCCTCTCACTTTGCACACCACCTCGACCAAAACACCCTATATCTGCCACTCTATCATCAAACACATTCAACAAACCTTCAAAATACTCACTCCATCTCCTTCTCACATCACCACTACTTGTTATCACCTCCCCATTTGCGCCCTTCACTGAAGTTCCCATTTGCTCCCTTGTCTTACGCACTTTATTTACCTCCTTCCAGAACATCTTTTTATTCTCCCTAAAATTTAATGATACTCTCTCACCCCAACTCTCATTTGCCCTTTTTTTCACCTCTTGCACCTTTCTCTTGACCTCCTGTCTCTTTCTTTTATACATCTCCCACTCAATTGCATTTTTTCCCTGCAAAAATCGTCCAAATGCCTCTCTCTTCTCTTTCACTAATACTCTTACTTCTTCATCCCACCACTCACTACCCTTTCTAATCAACCCACCTCCCACTCTTCTCATGCCACAAGCATCTTTTGCGCAATCCATCACTGATTCCCTAAATACATCCCATTCCTCCCCCACTCCCCTTACTTCCATTGCTCTCACCTTTTTCCATTTTGTACTCAGTCTCTCCTGGTACTTCCTCACACAGGTCTCCTTCCCAAGCTCACTTACTCTCACCACCCTCTTCACCCCAACATTCACTCTTCTTTCCGAAAACCCATACAAATCTTCACCTTAGCCTCCACAAGATAATGATCAGACATCCCTCCAGTTGCACCTCTCAGCACATTAACATCCAAAAGTCTCTCTTTCGCACGCCTGTCAATTAACACGTAATCCAATAATGCTCTCTGGCCATCTCTCCTACTTACATAAGTATACTTATGTATATCGCGCTTTTTAAACCAGGTATTCCCAATCATCAGTCCTTTTTCAGCACATAAATCTACAAGCTCTTCACCATTTCCATTTACAACACTGAACACCCCATGTATACCAATTATTCCCTCAACTGCCACATTACTCACCTTTGCATTCAAATCACCCATCACTATAACCCGGTCTCGTGCATCAAAACCACTACACACTCATTCAGCTGCTCCCAAAACACTTGCCTCTCATGATCTTTCTTCTCATGCCCGGGTGCATATGCACCAATAATCACCCACCTCTCTCCATCAACTTTCAGTTTTACCCATATTAATCGAGAATTTACTTTCTTACATTCTATCACATACTCCCACAACTCCTGTTTCAGGAGTATTGCTACTCCTTCCCTTGCTCTTGTCCTCTCACTAACCCCTGACTTTACTCCCCAGACATTCCCAAACCACTCTTCCCCTTTACCCTTGAGCTTCGTTTCACTCAGAGCCAAAACATCCAGGTTCCTTTCCTCAAACATACTACCTATCTCTCCTTTTTTCACATCTTGGTTACATCCACACACATTTAGACACCCCACTCTGAGCCTTCGAGGAGGATGAGCACTCCCCGCGTGACTCCTTCTTCTGTTTCCCATTTTAGAAAGTTAATACAAGGAGGGGAGGATTTCTGGCCCCCCGCTCCCGTCCCCTCTAGTCGCTTTCTACGACACGCGAGGAATACGTGGGAAGTATTCTTTATATATATATATATATATATATATATATATATATATATATATATATATATAGCGAGGTAGCGCCAAGAACAGAGGACTGAGCCTTTGAGGGAATATCCTCACTTGCCCCCTTCTCTGTTCCTTCTTTTGGAAAATCAAAAAATGAGAGGGGAGGATTTCCAGCCCCCTGCTACCTCCCCTTTTAGTCACCTTCTACAACATGCAGGGAATATATGGGAAGTATTCTTTTTTTTTTTTAATTTTCTAAAGGAAGGAACAGAGAAGGGGGCCTGGTGAGGATGTTTCCTCAGAGGCCCAGTCCTCTGTTCTTAACGCTACCTTGCTGATGTGGGAAATGGCGAATAGTATGAAAGAAAGAAAAGATATGTATATATAACTGCCCCTGGAGATAAGGGAGAAAGAATACTTCCCACATATTCCTGCGTGTCATAGAAAGTGACTAAAAGGGGAGGGAGCGGGGGTCTGGAAATCCTTCCCTCTCGTTTTTTTTTTTTTTATTTTCCAAAAGAAGGAACAGAGGAGTGAGCCTAGGGAGGATATTACCTCAAAGGCTCAGTCCTCTGTTCTTGATGCTACCTTGCTAGTGCAGGAAATGGCAAATAGTATGAAAAAAAAAAATAAATGCCCATAAATGCACGTGTACATACATATACACATCATATATACATCTTTTTTCTTTCATACTATTCGCCATTTCCCGCGTTAGCAAGGTAGCGTTAAGAACAGAGGACTGGGCCTCTGAGAGAATATCCTCACCTGGCCTCGTTCTCTGTTCCTTCTTTTGAAAAAATTAAAAAAAAAAAAAAAAAAGAGAGGGGAGGATTCTTTCTCCCCTATCCCCAGGGATAATGTATATATACATATACATTCATATACATACACAGACATATATATATATATATATATATATATATATATATTTTTTGCCGGTCTCCCGCGTTTGCGAGGTAGCGCAAGGAAACAGACGAAAGAAATGGCCCAACCCACCCCCATACACATGTATATACATACACGTCCACACACGCAAATATACATACCTATACAGCTTTCCATGGTTTACCCCAGACGCTTCACATGCCTTCATTCAATCCACTGACAGCACGTGAACCCCGGTATACCACATCGATCCAATTCACTCTATTCCTTGCCCTCCTTTCATCCTCCTGCATGTTCAGGCCCCGATCACTCAAAATCTTTTTCACTCCATCTTTCCACCTCCAATTTGGTCTCCCACTTCTCCTCGTTCCCTCCACCTCCGACACATATATCCTCTTGGTCAATCTTTCCTCACTCATTCTCTCCATTGTGCCCAAACCATTTCAAAACACCCTCTTCTGCTCTCTCAACCACGCTCTTTTTATTTCCACACACCTCTCTTACCCTTACATTACTTACTCGATCAAACCACCTCACACCACACATTGTCCTCAAACATCTCATTTCCAGCACATCCACCCTCCTGCGCACAACTCTATCCATAGCCCACGCCTCGCAACCATACAACATTTTTGGAACCACTATTCCTTCAAACATACCCATATTTGCTTTCCGAGATAATGTTCTCGACTTCCACACATTCTTCAAGGCTCCCAGGATTTTCGCCCCCTCCCCCACCCTATGATTCACTTCCGCTTCCATGGTTCCATCCGCTGCCAGATCCACTCCCAGATATCTAAAACACTTTACTTCCTCCAGTTTTTCTCCATTCAAACTTACCTCCCAATTGACTTGACCCTCAACCCTACTGTACCTAATAACCTTGCTCTTATTTACATTTACTCTTAACTTTCTTCTTTCACACACTTTACCAAACTCAGTCACCAGCTTCTGCAGTTTCTCACATGAATCAGCCACCAGCGCTGTATCATCAGTGAACAACAACTGACTCACTTCCCAAGCTCTCTCATCCACAACAGACTTCATTCTTGCCCCTCTTTCCAAAACTCTTGCATTCACCTCCCTAACAACCCCATCCATAAATAAATTAAACAACCATGGAGACATCACACAACCCTGCCGCCAGCCTACATTCACTGAGAACCAATCACTTTCCTCTCTTCCTACAAGTACACATGCCTTACCTCCTCGATAAAAACTTTTCACTGCTTCCAACAACTTGCCACCCACACCATATATTCTTAATACCTTCCAGAGAGCATCTCTATCATATGCCTTCTCCAGATCCATACATGCTACATACAAATCCATTTGCTTTTCTAAGTATTTCTCACATACATTCTTCAAAGCAAACACCTGATCCACACATCCTCTACCACTTCTGAAACCACACTGCTCTTCCCCAATATGATGATCTGTACATGCCTTCATCCTCTCAATCAATACCCTCCCATATAATTTACCAGGAATACTCAACAAACTTATACCTCTGTAATTTGAGCACTCATTCTTATCCCCTTTGCCTTTGTACAATGGCACTATGCACGCATTCTTCCAATCCTCAGGCACCTCACCATGAGTCATACATACATTAAATAACCTTACCAACCAGTCAACAATACAGTCACCCCCTTTTTTCAATAAATTCCACTGCAATACCATCCAAACCTGCTGCCTTACCGGCTTTCATCTTCCGCAAAGCTTTTACTACCTCTTCTCTGTTTACCAAATCATTTTCCCCAACCCTCTCACTTTGCACACCACCTCGACCAAGACACCCTATATCTGCCACTCTATCATCAAACACATTCAACAAACCTTCAAAATACTCACTCCATCTCCTTCTCACATCACCACTACTTGTTATCACCTCCCCATTAGCGTCCTTCACTGAAGTTCCCATTTGCTCCCTTGTCTTACGCACTTTATTTACCTCCTTCCAGAATATCTTTTTATTCTCCCTAAAATTTAATGATACTCTCTCACCCCAACTCTCATTTGCCCTCTTTTTCACCTCTTGCACCTTTCTCTTGACCTCCTGTCTCTTTTATACATCTCCCACTCAATTGCATTTTTTCCCTGCAAAAATCGTCCAAATGCCTCTCTCTTCTCTTTCACTAATAATCTTACTTCTTCATCCCACCACTCACTACCCTTTCTAATCAACCCACCTCCCATGCTTCTCATGCCATAAGCATGTTTTGCGCAATCCATCACT
>NC_092260.1:4944489-4956989 GCF_036320965.1 Panulirus ornatus
TCACCCTCTCAATCAATACCCTCCCATATAATTTACCAGGAATACTCAACAAACTTATACCTCTGTAATTTGAGCACTCACTCTTATCCCCTTTGCCTTTGTACAATGACACTATGCAAGCATTCCGCCAATCCTCAGGCACCTCACCATGAATCATACATACATTAAATAACCTTACCAACCAGTCAACAATACAGTCACCCCCTTTTTTAATAAATTCCACTGCAATACCATCCAAACCTGCTGCCTTGCCGGCTTTCATCTTCCGCAAAGCTTTTACTACCTCTTCTCGGTTTACCAAATAATTTTCCCTAACCCTTTCACTTTGCACACCACCTCGACCAAAACACCGTATATCTGCCACTCTATCATCAAACACATTCAACAAACCTTCAAAATACTCACTCCATCTCCTTCTCACATCACCACTACTTGTTATCACCTCCCCATTAGCCCCCTTCGCTGAAGTTCCCATTTGCTCCCTTGTCTTACGCACATATTTACCTCCTTCCAAAACATCTTTTTATTCTCCCTAAAATTTAATGATACTCTGTCACCCCAACTCTCATTTGCCCTCTTCTTCACCTCTTGCACCTTTCTCTTGACCTCCTGCCTCTTTCTTTTATACATCTCCCACTCATTTGCATTTTTTCCCTGCAAAAATCGTCCATATGCCTCTCTCTTCTCTTTCACTAATAATCTTACTTCTTCATCCCACCACTCACTACCCTTTCTAATCAACCCACCTCCCACGCTTCTCATGCCACAAGCATCTTTTGCGCAAGCCATCACTGATTCCCTAAATACATCCCATTCCTCCCCCACTCCCCTTACCTCCTTTGTTCTCACCTTTTTCCATTCTGTACTCAGTCTCTCCTGGTACTTCCTCACACAAGTCTCCTTCCCAAGCTCACTTACTCTCACCACCCTCTTCACCCCAACATTCTCTCTTCTTTTCTGAAAACCCTCCGCAAGATAATGATCAGACATCCCTCCAGTTGCACCTCTCAGCACATTAACATACAAAAGTCTCTCTTTCGCACGCCTGTCAATTAACACTTAATCCAATAACGCTCTCTGGCCATCTCTCCTACTTACATACGTATACTTATGTATATCTCGCTTTTTAAACCAGGTATTCCCAATCATCAGTCCTTTTTCAGCACACAAATCTACAAGCTCTTCACCATTTCCATTTACAACACTGAACACCCCATGTATACCAATTATTCCCTCAACTGCCACATTATTCACCTTTGCATTCAAATCACCCATCACTACAACCCGGTCTTGTGTATCAAAACCACTAACACACTCATTCAGCTGCTCCCAAAACACTTGCCTCTCATGATCTTTCTTCTCATGCCCAGGTGCATATGCACCAATAATCACCCATCTCTCTCCATCAGCTTTCAGTTTTACCCATATTAATCTAGAATTTACTTTCTTACATTCTATCACATACTCCCACCACTCCTGTTTCAGGAGTAGTGCTACTCCTTCCCTTGCTCTTGTCCTCTCACTAACCCCTGACTTTACTCACAAGACATTCCCAAACCACTCTTCCCCTTTACCCTTGAGCTTCGTTTCACTCAGAGCCAAAACATCCAGGTTCCTTTCCTCAAACATACTACCTATCTCTCCTTTTTTCTCATCTTGGTTACATCCACACACATTTAGACACCCCACTCTGAACCTTCGAGGAGGATGAGCACTCCCCGCGTGACTCCTTCTTCTGTTTCCCATTTTAGAAAGTTTAAGATACAATGAGGGGAGGGTTTCTGGCCCCCCTCTCCCGTCCCCTTTAGTCGCCTTCTACGACACGTGAGGAATGCGTGGGAAGTATTCTTTCTCCCCTATCCCCAGGGATATATTTCATATTATAAATATTTATATTTCATATTATAAATGATAAAGAATATAATAACTAACTCTGATCCTGTCCTGTTCTCGGCATCTGTCATGGTAATGTGCCCAAGTTAGGTGGAACATTCTTGCTTAGGTGAGCTTCTTAGCAACACACTGATCTGAACAATTACTTAGTTTGTAAAGCTACAACCAAAGTTCTTCACAGCTTCGTTTGTAAAGCTACAACTAGACTTCTTAACTTTATAAAGCTACAACTAAACTTCTCAATTTGATTTGTGAAGCTACAACTAAACTTCTCTGTTTGATTTGTAAAGCTACAGCTAAAGTTCTTCACGACTTAGTTTGTAAAGATACAACTAAACTTTACAACTTAGTTTGTATAGCTAGAACAATAGTTCTTCACAACCTAGTTTGCAAACATACAAATAAACTTCTTCACAACTTAGTTTGTAAAGCTTCAACTAAGCTTCAAAACATATTCTATAAAGTTACAACCAAAGTTCACCACTTATTTTGTAAAGCTACAATTAAACTTCTTCAAAACTTAATTTGCAAAGCTACATCGAATCTTCTTCACAACTTAGTTTGTAAAGCCGCAACTAAACTTCTCCACAACTTTGTTTGTAAAGCAACAACAAAATTTCAAAACAGTTTGAAAAGCTACAACTAAACTTCTTCACAACTTAGTTCGTAAAGCTAGAACAACTTCACAACTTAGTTTGTAAAGCTTCGACCAAAGTTCTTCACAACTTCGTTTGTAAAGCTACAACTAAACTTCTTCAGAACCTAGTTTGTAAAGCTACAACTAAACCTAACAACTTAGTTTGGAAAGCTACAACCAACGTTCTTCACAGCTTAGTTTGTGAAGCTACAACTAAACCTAACAACTTAGTTTGGAAAGCTACAGATAGACTCCTTCACAACTTAGTCTGTAAAGCTATAACTAAAGTTCTTTACAACTTAGTTTGTAAAGCTACAACTAAAGTTCTTCACAACTTAGTTTGAAAAGCTACAACTAAAGCTCTTCACAACTAAGTTTGTAAAGCTACAACCAAACTTCTTCACAACTTGGTTTGCAAAGAAACAACTAGACTTCTTCACAACTTAGTTTGAAAAGCTACAAGTAAACTTCATAGCTTAATTTGTAAAGCTACAACCAAAGTTCTTCACAACTTCGTTTGTTAAGCTACAATTAAACTTCTGAACTTTGTTTGTAAAACTACAACTAAACTTCACAATTCAGTTTGTACAGCTACAACCAAAGTTCTTCACAGCTTAGTTTATGAAGCTACAACTAAACCTAACAACTTAGTTTGGAAAGCTACAAATAGACTTCTTCACAACTTAGTTTGTAAAGCTATAACTAAAGCTCTTCATAACTTAATTTGTACAGCTACAACTAAACTTCTTCACAACTTAGTTTGCAAAGATACAACTAGACCTCCTCACAATTTAGTTTGAAAAGCTACAATTAAACTTCATTACTTAGTTTGTAAAGCTACAAAGTTCTTCATAACTTAGTTTGTAAAGCTAAAACCAAAGTTGTTCACAACTTAGTTTGCAAAGCAACAACCAAAGTTCTTCACAACTTAGTTTGTAAAGCTACAACAAAAGTTCTTCCCAACTTAGTTTGTAAAGCTACAAGTAAACTTCACAACCTAGTTTGTAGAGATACAACTAAACTTCACAACCTAGTTGTAAGGCTACAACTAACTTTACAACTTTTCGTAAAGGTACAAAGTTCCACACAACTTAGTTTGTAAAACCACAATTAAACTTCACAACTTAGTCTGTAACTCTATATAAAAAAGTTCTTCACAACCTAGTTTGGAAAGCTACAACTAAACTTCTTCACAATTTGATTTGTAAAGCTACAACTAACCTTCTTCACAACTTAGTTTGGTAAGCTATAACTAAACTTCACAACTTAGATTGTAAAGCTACAACTAAACTTCACAATTTAGTTTTTAAAGCTACGACTAAAGTTGTTCACATTTTAGTTTGTAAAGCTACAACTCAACTTCACAACTCAGTTTGTAAAGCTACAACTAAACTTCTTCACAAAGTTTGTAAGGCTACCGCTAGACTTCTTCACAACTTAGTTTGTAAAGCTACAACTAAACTTCACAACTTACTTCGTGAAGCTACAACTAAAAATCTTCACAACTTACTTTGTAAAGCTACAACTAAACTTCATAACCTACTTTGTAGAGATACAACTAAACTTCACAAATTAGTTTGTAAAGCTACACGTGAACTTCACAACTTAGTTCGTAAAGCTACAACTAAAGTTCTTCATAACTTAGCTTGTAAAGCCACAACTAAACTTCACAACTTAGTTTGTAACTCTACAGTTAAAATTTCTTCACAACCTAGTTTGGAAAGCTACAACAAAACTTCACAACTTAGTTTGGAAAGCAACAACTAAAGTTCTTCAGAACTTAGTTTGTAAAGCTTCAAGTAAAGTTCTTCACAAAGTAGTTTTTAAAGGAACAGCTAAACTTCACAATTTAGTTTGGGAACCTACAACTAAAGTTCTTCACAACTTAGATTGAAAATCTACAACTAAAGTCCTTCACAACTTAGTTTACAAGACTATAACTAAAGTTCTTTGCAACTTAGTTTACAAAGCTACAACTAGAGTTCTTCACAACTTAGCTTGTAACGCTATAAGTAAACTTCTTCACGACAAAGTTTGTAAAGCTATAACTAAACTTCAGAACTTAGGTTGGAAAGCTATAACTTCTTCGCAACATAGTTTGTAAAGCTACAAATGAATTTCTTCACAACTTAGTTTGTAAAGCTACAAATAAACATCAGAACTTAGTTTGGAAAGCCACAACTTCTTCAGAACTTAGTTTGGAAAGCTATGACTAAACTTCTTCACAATTTAGTTCATAAAGCTATAGCTAGATTCTCTTCACAACTTAGTTTGTAAAGCCACAACTAACCTTCGCAATAACTTAGTTTGTAAAGCTACAGCTAAATTTTGCAACTTAGTTTGTGAACTACAAGTAAACTTCACAACTTAGTTTGTAAATCTACAACTAAACCTCTTCCCAACTTACTTTGCAAAGCCACAAATAAACTTCACAACTCAGTTTTTATACTACAACTAAGTTTCTTAACAACTTTGTTTGTAAAGCTACAACTAAACCTCTTCAAATCTTAGTTTTCAAAGCTACAACTAAACTTTTTCATAACTTAGTTTGTAAAGATACAACTAAACTTCACAAATTAGTTTTGAGAAGCTACAACTAAACTTCATAACTTAGCTTGTAAAGCTACAACCAAAGTTCTTCACAACTTAGTCTGCAAAGCTACAACCAAAGTTTTTCACAGGTTAGCTTCCTAAGCTACAATCGAAGTTCTTCAGAACTTAATTTGTAAAGTAACAACTAAACTTCACACTTTAGTTTGTAAAGCTACAACCAAAGTTCTTCACAGCTTAGTTTGTAAAGCTACAACCAAACCCTAACAACTTAGTTTGGAAAACTACAAATAGACTTCTTCACAATTCAGTTTGTAAAGCTATAACTAAAGGTCTTCACAACTTAGTTTGTAATGCTACAACTACAGTTCTTCACAACTTTGTATGTAAAGCTACAACTAAAGTTCTTCATAACTAAGTTAGTAAGGCTACAACTAAACTTCTTCACAACTTAGTTTGCAAAGATACAACTAGACTTCTTGACAATTTAGTTTGAAAATCTACAAGTAAACTTCATAATTTAGTTTGTAAAGCTACAACCAAAGTTCTTCACAACATAGTTTGTACAGCTACAACCAAAGTTCTTTACAAGTTAGTTGGCAACCAAAGTTCTTCACAACTTAGTTTGTAAAGCTACTACAAAAGTTCTTCACAACTTAGTTTGTAAAGCTACAAGTAAACTTCACAACCTAGTTTGTAGAGATACAACTAAACATCACAACTTAGTTGTAAAGCTACAACTAAACTTCACAACAGATCGTAAAGCTACAAAGTTCTTCAAACTTAGTTTGTAAAGCTACAACTAAACTTCACAATTTAGTTTGTAACTGAATGGAAAGTTCTTCACAACCTAGTTTGGAAAGCTACAACTAAATTTCTTCACAACTTAATTTGTAAAGCTGCTACTAAATTTCTTGATAACTTGATAAGCTACAACTAAACTTCACAACTTAGTTTGTAAAGCTACAACTAAACTTCACAACTTAGCTTGTAAAGCTACAACTAAAGTTGTTCACAAAATAGTTTTTAAAGCTACAACTAAACTTCACAACTTAGCAAAGCTACAACCAAACTTCACAACTTAGTTTGTAAAGCTACAACTAAACTTCTTCAAACTTAGTTTGTGAATCTACAACTAAACTTCTTCACAACTTTGTTTGTAAGGCTACAGCTAGACTTCTTCGCAACTTAGTTTGTAAAGCTACAACTAAACTTCACAACTTACTTCGTAAAGCTACAACTAAAGCTCTTCACAACTTACTTTGTAAAGATACAACTAAACTTCATAACAAACTTCGTAGAGATACAACTAAACTTCACAAATTAGTTTGTAAAGCCACAAGTTAACTTCACAACTTAGTTCGTAAAGCTAAAACTAAAATTCTTCATAACTTAGCTTGTAAAGCCACAAGTAAAATTCACACTTATTATGTACCACTAATGATAAAGTCTCACAACCTAGTTTGGAAAGCCACAACAAAACTTCACAACTTAGTTTGGAAAGCTGCAACTAAAGTCCTACCACAACTTAGTTTGTAAAGCTTCAACTAAAGTTCTTCATAGATTAGTTTTTAAAGCTACAGCCAAACTTCACAACTTTGTTTGGAAACATACAACTAAAGTTCTTCACAACTCAGATTGAAAAGCTACAACTAAAGTTCTTCACAACTTAGTTTGCATAACTATAACTAAAGTTCTTTACAACTACGTTTGTAAAGCTACAACTAAAGTTCTTCACAACTTAGCTTGTAACGCTATAACTAAACTTCTTCACGACAAAGTTTGTAAAGCTACAACTAAACTTCAAAACTTAGGTTGGAAAGCTACAACTTCTTCGCAACATAGTTTGTAAAGCTACAACTAAACTTCTTCACAATTAAGCTACAACTAAACTTCTTCACATCTCAGATTGTAAAGATACAAATAAACTTCTTCACAACTTAGTTTGTAAAGCTACAACTAAATATCAGAAATTAGTTTGGAGAGCTACAACTTCTTCAGAACTTAGTTTGGAAAGCTACAACTAAACTTCTTCAAAACTTAGTTTATAAAGGTACAACTAAACTTCTTCACAACTTAGTTTGTAAAGCCACAACTAAACTTCTTCACAACTTATTTTGTAAAGCTACAGCTAAACTTTACAACTTAGTTTGCAAAGCTACAACTAAACTTCACAACTTAGTTTGTAAATCTACAACTAAACTTTTTCCTTCCCAACTTACTTTGTAAAACCACAAATAAACTTCACAACTCAGTTTTAAGCTACAACTAAGTTTCTTAACAACTTATTTTGTAAAGCTACTACTAAACTTCTTCAAATCTTAGTTTTCAAAGCTAAAACTAAACTTCTTCACAATTTAGTTTGCAAAGATACAACTAAACTTGACAAATTAGTTTGAAAAGCTACAACTAAACTTTATAACTTAGTTTGTAAAGCTACAACCAAAATTCTTCACAAGTCTGTTTGCAAAGCTACAACCAAAGTTCTTCACAACTTAGTTTGCAGAGCTACAACCGAGGTCCTTCACAACTTAGTTTGTAAAGCTACACAAAAGTCCTTCACAACTTAGTAAAGCCACAACTAAACTTCATAGATTAATTTGTAACACTACATATAAATTCTTCACAACCATATTTGGAAAGCTACAACTAAACTTCTTCACAGCTTAGCTTGCAAAGCTACAATTAAACTTCCTCACAACTTACTTTGGAAAGCTACAACTAAACTTCTTCACAAATTATTTCGTTAAGCTACAACTAAACATCACAATTTGGTTTTTAAAGCGACAGCTAAAGTTCTTCACAACTTAGTTTGTAAAGCTATAAATAAATTTCACAACTTAGTTTGTAAAGCTACGACCAAAGTTCTTCACAACATAGTTTGTAAAGCTACAACTAAACTTCACAACTTAGTTTGTAAAGCTACAACTAAACTTCACAACTTAGTTTGTAAAGTTACAACTAAACTTCTTCACAACCTAGTTTGTAAGGCTCCAACTAGACTTCTTTACAACTTAGTTTAAGCCACAACTAAACTTCTTCACGACTTACTTTGTAAAGCTATAACTAAAGTTCCTCACAACTTATTTTGTAAAACTACAACAAATGTTTTTCTCAACTTACTTTGTAAAGCTATAAGTAAACTTCATAACTTAGTTTGTAAAGCTGCAACGACTTCTTCACAGCTCAGTTCGTAAAGCTACAACTAATGTTCTTCATAACTTAGCTTGTAAAGCCACAAGTAAAATTCACAACTTAGTTTGTAACTCTACAGCTAAAGTTCTTCAAAACCTTGTTTGGAAAGCTCCAACTAAACGTCTTCACAACTTATTTTGTAAAACTACAACTAAACGTTTTCACAACCTAGTTTCGAAAGCTACAACTAAACTTCAGAACTTAGTTTGGAAAGCTACAACTTTTTCAGAACTTAGTTTGGAAAGCTACAACTAAACTTCTTCACAACTTAGTTTCCAAAGCCACAAGTGAACTTCTTCACAGCCTAGTTTGTAAAGCTACAGCTAAACTTTACAACATAGTTTGTAAAGCTACAACTAACTTCAAAATGTAGTTTGCAAATCTACAACTTCTTTGCAACATAGTTTGTAAGGCTACAAATAAACTTCTTCGCAATTTTGTTTGTAAAGCTACAACTAAACCTCTTTACAGCTTAGATTGTAAAGTTACATCTAAACTTCTTCACAACTTAGTTTGTAAAGCTACAACAAAACTTCAGAACTTAGTTTAAAAAGCTACAACTTCAGAACCTAGTTTGGAAAGCTACAACTAAACTTCATAACTTAGTTTGTAAAGCCACAACTAAACTTCTGTACAACTTAGTTTGTAAAGTTACAGCTAAACTTTACAACTTAGATTGTAAAGCTACAACTAAACTTCACAACTTCGTTTGTAGATTTACAACTAAACTTCACAACTTAGTTTTTAACTCTACAGCTAATCAGACCTTTGTAGAGCTATAACTGGACTTCTTCACAACTTACTTTTGTAACGATACAGTAAACCTCTTCACAACTTAGTTTGTAAAGCTACGACCAAAGTTCTACACAACTTAGTTTGTAAAGCTACAACGAAACCTCTTCACAACTTAGTTTGTAAACCAACAACCAAAGTTCTTCACAATTCAATTTGTAAAGCTACAACAACTTTCCAATATAGTTTTAAAGCTACAACCAAAGTTCTTCACTACTTAGTTTGTAAAGCTACAACTAAACCTCTTCACAACTTAGTTTGTAAAGCCACAACTATACTTCTTCAGAACTTACTTCGTTAAAATACAACTAAAGTTCTTCACAACTTAGTTTGTAAAGCTGCAACAAAAGTTCTTCACAACTTAGTTTGTAAAGCTAAAACACAAGTTCTTCACAACTTAGTTTGTAAAGCTACAACTAAACTTTATAACCTACTTTGTAAAGATACAACTAAACTTCACAATTTAGGTTGTAAAGCTGCAATTGAACTTCTTCACAACTTAGTTTGTAAAGCTACAACTAAACTTCAGAATTTAGTTTGGAAAGTTACAACTTCTTCAGAACTTAGTTTGGAAAGCTACAACTAAACTTCTTCACAACTTAGTTTGTAAAGCCACAACTAAACTTCTGTACAACTTAGTTTGTAAAGCTACAGCTAAACCTTAAAACTTAGATTGTAAAGCTACAACTAAACTTCACAACTTAAATTGTAAATCTACAACTAAACTTCAGAGCTTAGTTTCAAAGCTACAACTAAACTTCTTCACAACTTAGTTTGTAATGCTACAACTAAACTTCTTCACAACTTAGTTTTGTAACGCTACAGGTAACCTTAACAACTTAGTTTGTAAAGCTACAACTTAAGTCCTTCACAACTTTGTAAAGCTACAACGAAACTTCTTCACAACGTAGTTCGTAAACCAACAACCAAAGCTCTTCACAATTTAGTTTGTAAAGCTACAACAACTTTACAATATAGTTTTAAAGCTACAACTAAACTTCTTCACTACTTAGTTTGTAAAGCTACAAGTAGACTTCTTCAAAACTTAGTTTGCAAAGCTACAACCAAACTTCTTTACAACTTAGTTTGTAAAGCAACAACCAAAATTCTTCACAACTTAGGGTTGCAAAGCTACAACAAATTCACAACATAGTTTGTAAAGCTAGGGCTAAAGTTCTTCACAACTTAGTTTGTAAAGCTACAGCTAAAGTTCTGCACAACGTAGTTTGGAAAGCTACAGCTAAACTTCTTCACGACTTAGTTTGAAAAGCTATGACAGTTTCAAAACTTAGTTTGTGAAGATACAACGAAAGTTCTTCACAACTCAGAATGTAAAGCTATAACCAAATCTCTTCAAAATGTAGTTTTAAAAGATACAACTAAACTTCTTCACAACTTAGTTTGGAAAGCTACAACTAAGCTTCTTCCCAAATTAGTTTGTAAAGCTACAACTAAAGTTCTTCACAACTTAGTTCGTAAAACTACAACTAAAACTATTGCACAACTTAGTTTTCAAAGCTACAACTAAACTTCACAACTTAGCTTGTAAAGATACAAATAAACTACTTCACAACTTAATTTGTAAATCTACAACTAAATCTCTCAACTTAGTTCGTAAAGCTACAACTAAAATTCTTCACAACCTAGTTTGTAAAGCTACAACTAACTTCTTCACAATTCAATTTGTAAAGCTACAACTAAAGTTCTTCACAACTTAGTTTGTAAAGCTACAAGTAGACTACTTCACAACGTGATTTGTAAAGCTGTAACTAAAACTCGTCACAACATAGTTTGTTAAGCTTAAAGAAAACTTCATAACTAAGTTTGTAAAGCTATAACTAAACTTCACAGATTAGTTTGTAAAGTTACAACTAAAAATCTTCACAACTTAGTTTGTAAAGCTACAACTAAACTTCTTCACAACTTAGTTTGTAAAGTTATAACTAAACTTCTTCACAACATAGTTTGTAAAGCTACAACTAAAATAGTTCACAACTTGATTTGTAAGGCTACAACTAAATTTCTTCACAACTTAGTTTGTAAAGCTAAAACTAAACTTCACAGCTTACTTTTTAAAGCTGCAACTAAACTTCTTCACAACTTAGTTTGTAAAGCTACAATTAAACATCTTCACAACTTAGTTTGTAAAGCTACAAATAAACTACTTAACGTAATTTGTAAAGCTACTACTAAACTTCTTCACAACTTAGTTTGTGAAGCTACAACTAAACTACTTCAAAATTAGTTTGTAAAGCTACAACTGAACTTTACAATTTAGTTTGTAAAGCTACAACTAAACTTCACAACTTAGTTTGTAAAGGTAAAACAAAACTCCATCACAAATTAGTTTGTAAAGCTACAACTAAACTTCTTCACAAGATAGTTTGTAAGGCTACAACCAAATTTCTTCACAACTTAGTTTGTAAAAGTATAACTAAACTTCACAGATTAGTTTATAAAGCTACAATTGAACTTCTTCACAACTTGGTTTGTAAAGCTACAACAAACTTCTTCACAACTTAGTTTGTAAAGCTACAATAAAACTTCACATCATAGTTTGTAAAGGTACAGCTAAACTTCTTCACAACTTAGTTTGTAAAGCTACAACTAAACTTTATCACAAGTTAGTTTGTAAAGCTACAACTAAAGTTCTTCACAACTTAGTTTGTATAGTTACAGCAAAACGTATTCACAACTTAGTTTATAAAACTACAGCAAAACTTCTTCACAACTAGTTTGTAAAGCTACAACTAAATTCCTTCACAACTTAGTGTGAAAACCTACAATTAAACTTCTTCACAACTTAGTTTGTAAAGCTAGAACTAAACCTCACAACTTAAGAATCAGGTTAATATCTTCATCAACAGTGTAACATGATAGTACATCCAGTCGATCTTCATAACTCTGAGATCCTGCTCCTGCATGACCATGTTGTTCATCTTTAGTACAGTTTATCCTCACATCATAATACAGTGTCGCCTTCATAGCAGATATTACTTTCATTTTATTAAACAAAGAATTTAACATCTTGTGTTGAGCTCAACACATGTGGCTTGATCACAGGAAACAAAACATCCCATCATGAAATGCTTAGTATTATTATTATTATTATTACTATTATTATTATCATTATTATCATTATTATTATTATTATTATTATTATTATTATTATTATTATTATTATTATTATTATTATTATTATTATCTTTTTTCTTTCTTTCAAACAATTCGCCATTTCCCGCATTAGCGAGGTAGCGTTAAGAACAGAGGACTGGGCCTTTGAGGGACTACCCTCACCTGGCCCAATTCTCTGTTCCTTCTTTTGGAAAAAAAAAAAAAAAACGAGAGGGGAAGATTTCCAGCGCCCCGCTCCCTCCCCTTTTAGTCGCCTTCTACGACACGCAGGGAATACGTGGGAAGTATTCTTTCTCCC
>NC_092260.1:4961989-4971989 GCF_036320965.1 Panulirus ornatus
GGGAGGATGGATGTGCTGGAGGTGAGGTGTTTGGGGGCAATGTGTGGTGTGGGGTGGTTTGGTCGAGTGGGTGGCGTGGGGGTGGGGGAGATGTGTGGAAGTAGGGGGGGGTGTGGTTGGGAGAGCGGAAGGGGGTGTTTTGAAGTGGTTTGGGCACATGGAGAGAGTGAGTGAGGAAAGATTGACCAGGAGGATGTCTGTGTCGGGGGTGGAGGGAGCGAGGAGGGGTGGGAGACCGGATTGGGGGTGGAGGGATGGAGTGGGGGAGATTTTGTGTGATCGGGGCTTGAACATGCAGGAGGGTGAGGGGAGGGCGAGGAGTGGAGTGGGTTGGATCGGTGTGGTGTGCCGGGGTTGACGTGCTGTCGGTGGATTGAATCAGGGCATGTGGAGCGTCTGGGGTGAACCATGGAAAGCTGTGTATGTATGTATATTTGCGTGTGTGGACGTGTGTATATCCATGTGTGTGGGGATGGGTTGGGCCATTTCTTTCGTCTGTTTCCTTGCGCTGCCTCGCAAGCGCGGGAGACAGCGACAAAGCAAAATATATATATATATATATATATATATATATATATATATATATATATATATATATATATATATATATATATATATATATGTATGTATATATGTATATATATTTATATATGTATATATATATATATATATATATATATATATATATATATATATATATATATATATATATATATATATATATATATATATATATATATATATATATATATATATATATATATATATATATATATATATATATATATATATATATATATATATATATATATATATATATAAAGTTTTTATCGAGGATGTAAGGCATGTGTACGTGTAGGAAGAGAGGAAAGTGATTGGTTCTCAGTAAATGTAGGTTTGCGGCAGGGGTGTGTGATGTCTCCATGGTTGTTTAATTTGTTTATGGATGGGGTTGTTAGGGAGGTAGATGCAAGAGTTTTGGAAAGAGGGGCAAGTATGAAGTCTGTTGGGGATGAGAGAGCTTGGGAAGTGAGTCAGTTGTTGTTCGCTGATGACACAGCGCTGGTGGCTGATTCATGTGAGAAACTGCAGAAGCTGGTGACTGAGTTTGGTAAAGTGTGTGGAAGAAGAAAGTTAAGAGTAAATGTGAATAAGAGCAAGGTTATTAGGTACAGTAGGGTTGAGGGTCAAGTCAATTGGGAGGTGAGTTTGAATGGAGAAAAACTGGAGGAAGTGAAGTGTTTTAGATATCTGGGAGTGGATCTGGCAGCGGATGGAACCATGGAAGCGGAAGTGGATCATAGGGTGGGGGAGGGGGCGAAAATTCTGGGGGCCTTGAAGAATGTGTGGAAGTCGAGAACATTATCTCGGAAAGCAAAAATGGGTATGTTTGAAGGAATAGTGGTTCCAACAATGTTGTATGGTTGCGAGGCGTGGGCTATGGATAGAGTTGTGCGCAGGAGGATGGATGTGCTGGAAATGAGATGTTTGAGGACAATGTGTGGTGTGAGGTGGTTTGATCGAGTGAGTAACGTAAGAGTAAGAGAGATGTGTGGAGATAAAAAGAGCGTGGTTGAGAGAGCAGAAGAGGGTGTTTTGAAGTGGTTTGGGCACATGGAGAGGATGAGTGAGGAAAGATTGACCAAAAGGATATATGTGTCGGAGGTGGAGGGAACAAGGAGAAGAGGGAGACCAAATTGGAGGTGGAAAGATGGAGTGAAAAAGATTTTGTGTGATCGGGGCCTGAACATGCAGGAGGGTGAAAGGAGGGCAAGGAATAGAGTGAATTGGAGCGATGTGGTATACCGGGGCTGACGTGCTGTCAGTGGATTGAATCAAGGCATGTGAAGCGTCTGGGGTAAACCATGGAAAGCTGTGTAGGTATGTGTATTTGCGTGTGTGGACGTATGTATATACATGTGTATGGGGGGGGGGGGTGGGCCATTTCTTTCGTCTGTTTCCTTGCGCTACCTCGCAAACGCGGGAGACAGCGACAAAGTATGAAAAAAAAAAAAATATAGAAACAGAGGGGGCCAGGTGAGGATATTCCAAAAAAGGCCCAGTACTCTGTTCTTAACGCTACCTCGCTAACGCGGGAAATGGCGAATAGTTTAAAAGAAAAAAATATATATATATATATATATATATATATATATATATATATATATATATATATATATATATATATATATATATACATTCTTTTTTTTTTTTTTATACTTTGTCGCTGTCTCCCGCGTTTGCGAGGTAGCGCAAGGAAACAGACGAAAGAAATGGCCCAACCCTCCCCATACACATGTACATACACACGTCCACACACGCAAATATACATACCTACACAGCTTTCCATGGTTTACCCCGGACGCTTCACATGCCTTGATTCAATCCACTGACAGCACGTCAACCCCTGTATACCACATCGCTCCAATTCACTCTATTCCTTGCCCTCCTTTCACCCTCCTGCATGTTCAGGCCCCGATCACACAAAATCCTTTTCACTCCATCTTTCCACCTCCAATTTGGTCTCCCTCTTCTCCTCGTTCCCTCCACCTCCGACACATATATCCTCTTGGTCAATCTTTCCTCACTCATTCTCTCCATGTGCCCAAACCATTTCAAAACACCCTCTTCTGCTCTCTCAACCACGCTCTTTTTATTTCCACACATCTCTCTTACCCTTACGTTACTTACTCGATCAAACCACCTCACACCACACATTGTCCTCAAACATCTCATTTCCAGCACATCCATCCTCCTGCGCACAACTCTATCCATAGCCCACGCCTCGCAACCATACAACATTGTTGGAACCACTATTCCTTCAAACATACCCATTTTTGCTTTCCGGGATAATGTTCTCGACTTCCACACATTTTTCAAGGCTCCCAAAATTTTCGCCCCCTCCCCCACCCTATGATCCACTTCCGCTTCCATGGTTCCATCCGCTGACAGATCCACTCCCAGATATCTAAAACACTTCACTTCCTCCAGTTTTTCTCCATTCAAACTCACCTCCCAATTGACTTGACCCTCAACCCTACTGTACCTAATAACCTTGCTCTTATTCACATTTACTCTTAACTTTCTTCTTCCACACACTTTACCAAACTCCGTCACCAGCTTCTGCAGTTTCTCACATGAATCCGCCACCAGCGCTGTATCATCAGCGAACAACAACTGACTCACTTCCCAAGCTCTCTCATCCCCAACAGCCTTCATACTTGCCCCTCTTTCCAAGACTCTTGCATTTACCTCCCTAACAACCCCATCCATAAACAAATTAAACAACCATGGAGACATCACACACCCCTGCGGCAAACCTACATTCACTGAGAACCAATCACTTTCCTCTCTTCCTACACGTACACATGCCTTACATCCTCGATAAAAACTTTTCACTGCTTCTAACAACTTGCCTCCCACACCATATATTCTTAATACCTTCCACAGAGCATCTCTATCAACTCTATCATATGCCTTCTCCAGATCCATAAATGCTACATACAAATCCATTTGCTTTTCTAAGTATTTCTCACATACATTCTTCAAAGCAAACACCTGATCCACACATCCTCTACCACTTCTGAAACCACACTGCTCTTCCCCAGTCTGATGCTCTGTACATGCCTTCACCCTCTCAATCAATACCCTCCCATATAATTTACCAGGAATACTCAACAAACTTATACCTCTGTAATTTGAGCACTCACTCTTATCCCCTTTGCCTTTGTACAATGGCACTATGCACGCATTCCGCCAATCCTCAGGCACCTCACCATGAGTCATACATACATTAAATAACCTTACCAACCAGTCAACAATACAGTCACCCCCTTTTTTAATAAATTCCACTGCAATACCATCCAAACCTGCTGCCTTGCCGGCTTTCATCTTCCGCAAAGCTTTTACTACCTCTTCTCTGTTTACCAAATCATTTTCCCTAACCCTCTCACTTTGCACACCACCTCGACCCAAACACCCTATATCTGCCACTCTGTCATCAAACACATTCAACAAACCTTCAAAATACTCATTCCATCTCCTTCTCACATCACCACTACTTGTTATCACCTCCCCATTTACGCCCTTCACTGAAGTTCCCATTTGCTCCCTTGTCTTACGCACCCTATTTACCTCCTTCCAGAACATCTTTTTATTCTCCCTAAAATTTACTGATAGTCTCTCACCCCAACTCTCATTTGCCCTTTTTTTCACCTCTTGCACCTTTCTCTTGACCTCCTGTCTCTTTCTTTTATACTTTTCCCACTCAATTGCATTTTTTCCCTGCAAAAATCGTCCAAATGCCTCTCTCTTCTCTTTCACTAATACTCTTACTTCTTCATCCCACCACTCACTACCCTTTCTAAACAGCCCACCTCCCACTCTTCTCATGCCACAAGCATCTTTTGCGCAATCCATCACTGATTCCCTAAATACATCCCATTCCTCCCCCACTCCCCTTACTTCCATTGTTCTCACCTTTTTCCATTCTGTACACAGTCTCTCCTGATACTTCTTCACACAGGTCTCCTTCCCAAGCTCACTTACTCTCACCACCTTCTTCACCCCAACATTCACTCTTCTTTTCTGAAAACCCATACTAATCTTCACCTTAGCCTCCACAAGATAATGATCAGACATCCCTCCAGTTGCACCTCTCAGCACATTGACATCCAAAAGTCTCTCTTTCGCACGCCTGTCAATTAACACGTAATCCAATAACGCTCTCTGGCCATCTCTCCTACTTACATAAGTATACTTATGTATATCTCGCTTTTTAAACCAGGTATTCCCAATCATCAGTCCTTTTTCAGCACATAAATCTACAAGCTCTTCACCATTTCCATTTACAACACTGAACACCCCATGCATACCAATTATTCCCTCAACTGCCACATTACTCACCTTTGCATTCAAATCACCCATCACTATAACCCGGTCTCGTGCATCAAAACCGCTAACACACTCATTTAGCTGCTCCCAAAACACTAGCCTCTCATGATCTTTCTTCTCATGCCCAGGTGCATATGCACCAATAATCACCCATCTCTCTCCATCAACTTTCAATTTTACCCATATCAATCGAGAATTTACTTTCTTACATTCTATCACATACTCCCACAACTCCTGTTTCAGGAGTATTGCTACTCCTTCCCTTGCTCTTGTCCTCTCACTAACCCCTGACTTCACTCCCCAGACATTTCCAAACCACTCTTCCCCTTTACCCTTGAGCTTCGTTTCACTCAGAGCCAAAACATCCAGGTTCCTTTCCTCAAACATACTACCTATCTCTCCTTTTTTCACATCTTGGTTACATCCACACACATTTAGGCACCCCACTCTGAGCCTTCGAGGAGGATGAGCACTCCCCGCGTGACTCCTTCTTCTGTTTCCCATTTTAGAAAGTTAATACAAGGAGGGGAGGATTTCCGGCCCCCCGCTCCCGTCCCCTCTAGTCGCTTTCTACGACACGCGAGGAATACGTGGGAAGTATTCTTTCACCCCTATCCCCAGGGATAATATACATATATATACACACACACACACACACACACACACACACACACACACGCACACACACACACACACACACACATACATATATATACATATGAAAAATGTAAGAAACAATTTAGAAAACAAACTTTTAGCTTGAAATGAATGAAAAAATGAACGTCACATAATGGTTCAACCTCTGGCTATGGAAAAGGAAATGTACAATTTATTCACACAAACGTCAATATCAGTTCTCATCAATTTCACCACTGAATCAATAAGCTTCAATGTCTAAGCTACATTTTTCTCCAACTTCACTATTTTCTTGTCAAAACACCATGCATGAAAACTATCACTCCAGTAACACAACTATAAACATTTACTTCCCCTTTAAAAAGTTCTGGGGAAGTCTGTCTCGATACACTGCGGCGAGGCGACGCGACGCTGACACAATCACTGTCACATATATATATATATATATATATATATATATATATATATATATATATATATATATATATATATATATATATACATATATATATATATATATATATATATATATATATATATATATATATGTATATATATGTATATATATATATATATATATATATATATATATATATATATATATATATATATATATATATATATATATATATATATATATATATATATATATATATATATATATATATATATATATATATATATATATATATATATATATATATATATGTATGTGAGAAATACTTAGAAAAGCAAATGGATTTGTATGTAGCATTTATGGATCTGGAGAAGGCATACGATAGAGTTGTTAGAGATGCTCTGTGGAAGGTATTAAGAATATGTGGTGTGGGAGGCAAGTTGTTAGAAGCAGTGAAAAGTTTTTATCGAGGATGTAAGGCATGTGTACGTGTAGGAAGAGAGGAAAGTGATTGGTTCTCAGTGAATGTAGGTTTGCGGCAGGGGTGTGTGATGTCTCCATGGTTGTTTAATTTGTTTATGGATGGGGTTGTTAGGGAGGTGAATGCAAGAGCTTTGGAAAGAGGGGCAAGTATGAAGTCTGTTGGGGATGAGAGAGCTTGGGAAGTGAGTCAGTTGTTGTTCGCTGATGATACAGCGCTGGTGGCTGATTCATGTGAGAAACTGCAGAAGCTGGTGACTGAGTTTGGAAAAGTGTGTGGAAGGAGAAAGTTAAGAGTAAATGTGAATAAGAGCAAGGTTATTAGGTACAGTAGGGTTGAGGGTCAAGTCAATTGGGAGGTGAGTTTGAATGGAGAAAAACTGGAGGAAGTGAAGTGTTTTAGATATCTGGGAGTGGATCTGGCAGCGGATGGAACCATGGAAGCGGAAGTGGATCATAGGGTGGGGGAGGGGGCGAAAATCCTGGGGGCCTTGAAGAATGTGTGGAAGTCGAGAACATTATCTCGGAAAGCAAAAATGGGTATGTTTGAAGGAATAGTGGTTCCAACAATGTTGTATGGTTGCGAGGCGTGGGCTATGGATAGAGTTGTGCGCAGGAGGATGGATGTGCTGGAAATGAGATGTTTGAGGACAATGTGTGGTGTGAGGTGGTTTGATCGAGTGAGTAACGTAAGGGTAAGAGAGATGTGTGGAAATAAAAAGAGCGTGGTTGAGAGAGCAGAAGAGGGTGTTTTGAAGTGGTTTGGGCACATGGAGAGGATGAGTGAGGAAAGATTGACCAAGAGGATATATGTGTCGGAGGTGGAGGGAACAAGGAGAAGAGGGAGACCAAATTGGAGGTGGAAAGATGGAGTGAAAAAGATTTTGTGTGATCGGGGCCTGAACATGCAGGAGGGTGAAAGGAGGGCAAGGAATAGAGTGAATTGGAGCGATGTGGTATACCGGGGTTGACGTGCTGTCAGTGGATTGAAGCAGGGCATGTGAAGCGTCTGGGGTAAACCATGGAAAGCTGTGTAGGTATGTATATTTGCGTGTGTGGACGTATGTATATACATGTGTATGGGGGGGGGGTTGGGCCATTTCTTTCGTCTGTTTCCTTGCGCTACCTCGCAAACGCGGGAGACAGCGACAAAGTATAAAAAAAAAAAAAAAAATGTATATATATATATATATATATATATATATATATATATATATATATATATATATATATATATATATATATATATATATATATATATATATGTGTGTATGTATATGTATGTATATATATATATCCCTGGGGATAGGGGAGAAAGAATACTTCCCACGTATTCCCTGCGTGTCGTAGAAGGCGACTAAAAGGGAAGGGAGCGGGGGGCTGGAAATCCTTCCCTCTCGTTTTTTTTTTTAATTTTTCCAAAGAAGGAACAGAGAAGGGGGCCAGGTGAGGATATTCCCTCAAAGGCCCAGTCCTCTGTTCTTAACGCTACCTCGCTATCGCGGGAAATGGCGAATAGTATGAAAAAAAAATTATTATTATTATTATTATTATTATTATTATTATTATTATTATTATTATTATCATTATTATTATTGTTATCATTATTATTATTATTATTATTATTATTATTATTATTATTATTATTATTATTATTATTATTACTATTATTATCATTATTATTATCATTATTGTTATCATTATTATCATTATTATTATTATTATTATTATTATTATTATTATTATTATTATTATTATTATTATTATTATCATTATTATTATAATCATTATTATTATTATTATTATTATTATTATTATTATTTTTATTATTATTATTATTATTATTACTATTATTATTATTATCATTATTATCATTATCATTATTATTATTATCATTTTTATCATTATTGTCATTATTATCATCATTATCATTATTATTATTATTATTATCATTATTATTATTATTATTATTATTATTATTATTATCATTATCATTATCATATTATTATTATTATTATTTATTTATTTATTAATTTGCTTTGTCGCTGCCTCCCGCGTTTGCGAGGTAGCTAAAGGAAACAGACGAAAGAAATGGCCCAACCCACCCCCATACACAATGTATATACATACACGTCCACACACGCAAATATACATACCTATACATCTCAATGTACACATATATAATCACACACAGACACATACATATATACCCATGCACACAATTCACACTGTCTGCCCCCATTCACTCCCATCGCCACCTCGCCACACATGGAATACCATACCCCTCCCCCTCATATGTGCGAGGTAGCACTAGGAAAAGACAACAGAGGCCCCATTCGTTCACACTCAGTCTCTAGCTGTCATGCAATAATGCCCGAAACCACAGCTCCCTTTCCACATCCAGGCCCACACAACTTTCCATGGTTTACCCCAGACAGTTCACATGCCATGATTCAATCCACTGACAGCACGTCAACCCCGGTATACCACATCGATCCACTCTATTCCTTGCCCTCCTTTCACCCTCCTGCATGTTCAGGCCCCGATCACAGAAAATCTTTTTCACTCCATCTTTCCACCTCCAATTTGGTCTCCCACTTCTCCTCCTTCCCTCCACCTCCGACACATATATCCTCTTGGTCAATCTTTCCTCACTCATTCTCTCCATGTGCCCAAACCATTTCAAAACACCCTCTTCTGCTCTCTCAACCACGCTCTTTTTATTTCCACACATCTCTCTTACCCTTACATTACTTACTCGATCAAACCACCTCACACCACACATTGTCCTCAAACATCTCATTTCCAGCACATCCACCCTCCTGCGCACAACTCTATCCATAGCCCACGCCTCGCAACCATACAACATTGTTGGAACCACTATTCCTTCAAACAGACCCATTTTTGCTTTCAGAGATAATGTTCTCGACTTCCACACATTCTTCAAGTCTCCCAGGATTTTCGCCCCCTCCCCCACCCTATGATTCACTTCGGCTTCCATGGTTCCATCCGCTGCCAGATCCACTCCCAGATATCTATAACACTTTACTTCCTCCAGTTTTTCTCCGTTCAAACTTACCTCCCAATTGACTTGACCCTCAACCCTACTGTACCCAATAACCTTGCTCTTATTCACATTTACTCTTAACTTTCTTCTTCCACACACTTTACCAAACTCAGTCACCAGCTTCTGCAGTTTCTCACATGAATCAGCCACCAGCGCTGTATCCTCAGCGAACAACAACTGACTCACTTCGCAAGCTCTCTCATCCACAACAGACTTCATACTTGCCCCTCTTTCCAAAACTCTTGCATTCACCTCCCTAACAACCCCATCCATAAACAAATTAAACAACCATGGAGACATCACACACCCCTGCCGCAAACCTACATTCACTGAGAACCAATCACTTTCCTCTCTTCCTACACGTACACATGCCTTACATCCTCGATAAAAACTTTTCACTGCTTCTAACAACTTGCCTCCCACACCATATATTCTTAATACCTTCCACAGAGCATCTCTATCAACTCTATTATATGCATTCTCCAGACCCATAAATGCTACATACAAATCCATTTCTCACATACATT
>NC_092260.1:4976989-5039489 GCF_036320965.1 Panulirus ornatus
TGTCTGATATGTGATGTACAGATGTATGTCTAATATGTGATATACAGTATGTATGTCTAATATGTGATGTACAGTATGTATGTCTAATATGTGATGTACATTATGTATGTCTAATATGTGATATACAGTATGTATGTCTAATATGTGATATACAGTATGTATGTCTAATAAATGATGTAAAGTATGTATGTCTAATATGTGATGTACAGTATGTATGTCTAATATGTGATGTACAGTATGTATGTCTAATATGTGATATACAGTATGTATGTCTAATATGTGATGTAAAGTATGTATGTCTAATATGTGATGTACAGTATGTATGTCTAATGTATGATATACAGTATGTATGTCTAATATGTGATGTAAAGTATGTATGTCTAATATGTGATGTACAGTATGTATGTCTAATATATGATATACAGTATGTATGTCTAATATGTGATGTACAGAATGTATGTCTAATATGTGATATACGGTATGTATGTCTAATATGTGATATACAGTATGTATGTCTAATATGTGATGTACAATATATATGTCTAATATGTGATGTAGATTATGTATGTCTAATATATGATATACAGTATGTATGTATAATATGTGATATACAGTATGTATGTCTAATATGTGATGTACAGTATGTATGTCTAATATATGATATACAGTATGTATGTCTAATATGTGATATACAATATATATTTCTAATATGTGATGTACAGTATGTATGTCTAATATGTGATATACAGTATGTATGTCTAATATGTGATATACAGTATGTATGTCTAATATGTGATGTAAAGTATGTATGTCTAATATGTGATGTACAATATGTATGTCTAATATATGATATACAGTATGTATGTCTAATATGTGATATACAGTACGTATGTCTAATATGTGATATACAGTATGTATGTCTAATATGTGATATACAGTATGTATGTCTAATATGTGATATACAGTATGTATGTCTAATGTGTGATATACAGTATGTATGTGTAATATGTGATGTACAGTATGTATGTCTAATATATGATATACAGTATGTATGTCTAATATGTGATGTACAGTATGTATGTCTAATATGTGATGTACACTATGTATGTCTAATATATGATATACAGTAAGTATGTCTGTGATGTACAGTATGTATGTCTAACATGTGATGTACAGTATGTATGTCTAATATATGATATACAGTATGTATGCCTAATATGTGATGTACAGTATGTATGTCTAATATGTGATGTACAGTATGTATGTCTAATATATGATATACAGTATGTATGCCTAATATGTGATGTACAGTATGTATGTCTAATATGTGATATATAGTATGTATGTGTAATATGTGATGTACAGTATGTATGTCTAATATATGATATGCAGTATGTATGTCTAATATGTGATGTACAGTATGTATGTCTAATATGTGATGCACAGTATGTATGTCTAATATGTGATGTAAAGTATGTATGTCTAATATGTGATATACAGTATGTATGTCTAATATGTGATATACAGTATTTATGTCCAATATATGATATACAGTATGTATGTCTAATATGTGATGCACAATATGTATGTCTAATATGCGATATACAGTATGTATGTCTATTATGTGATATACAGTATGTATGTCTAATATGTGATATACTGTATATATGTCTAACATGTGATACACAGTATGTATGTCTTATATATGATTTACAGTATGTATGTCTAATATGTGATATACAGTATGTATGTCTAATATATGATATACAGTATGTATGTCTAATATGTGATGTACAGTATGTATGTCTAATATGTGATGTACAGTATGTATGTCTAATATGTGATATATAGTATGTATGTCTAATATGTGATATACAGTATATATGTCTAATATGTAATATACAGTATGTATGTCTAATATGTGATATACAGTATGTATGACTAATATGTGATGTATAGTATGTATGTCTGATATGTGATGTACAGTATGTATGTGTAATATGTGATATACAGTATGTATGTCTAATATATGATATACAGTATGTATGTCTAATATGTGATGTACAGTATGTATATCTGATATGTGATATACAGTATGTATGTCTAATATGTGATATACAGTATGTATGTCTAATATATGATATACAGTATGCATGTCTAATATGTGATGTACAGTATGTATGTCTAATATGTGATGTACAGTATATATGTCTAATATGTGATATACAGGGTGTATGTCTAATATGTGATGTACAGTATGTATGTCTAATATGTGATATGCAGTATGTATGTCTAATATGTGATGTACAGTATGTATGTCTAATATGTGATGTACAGTATGTATGTCTAATATGTGATATTATCCCTGGGGATAGGGGATTAAGAATGCTTCCCACGTATTCCCTGCGTGTCGTGGAGGGCGACTAAAAGGGGAGGGTGCGGGGGGCTGGAAATCCTCCCCTCTCGTTTTTTTTTTTTTTTTTTTTTTGATTTTCTAAAAGAAGGAACAGAGGGGGCCAGGTGAGGATATTCCAAAAAAGGCCCAGTCCTCTGTTCTTAACGCTACCTCGCTAACGCGGGAAATGGCGAATAGTTTGAAAAAAAAAAAATGTCTATTATGTGATATACATTATGTATGTCTAATATGTGATATACAGTATATATGTCTAACATGTGATATACAGTATGTATGTCTTATATATGATTTACAGTATGTATGTCTAATATGTGATATACAGTATGTATGTCTAATATATGATATACAGTATGTATATCTAATATGTGATGTACAGTATGTATGTCTAATATGTGATGTACAGTATGTATGTCTAATATGTGATATATAGTATGTATGTCTAATATGTGATATACAGTATATATGTCTAATATGTAATATACAGTATGTATGTCTAATATGTTATATACAGTATGTATGACTAATATGTGAAGTATAGTATGTATGTCTGATATGTGATGTACAGTATGTATGTGTAATATGTGATATACAGTATGTATGTCTAATATATGATATACAGTATGTATGTCTAATATGTGATGTACAGTATGTATATCTGATATGTGATATACAGTATGTATGTCTAATATGTGATATACAGTATGTATGTCTAATATGTGATATACAGTATGTATGTCTAATATGTGATGTACAGTATGTATGTCTAATATGTGATGTACAGTATATATGTCTAATATGTGATATACAGTATGTATGTCTAATATGTGATGTACAGTATGTATGTCTAATATGTGATATACAGTATGTATGTCTAATATGTGATGTACAGTATGTATGTCTAATATGTGATGTACAGTATGTATGTCTAATATGTGATGTACAGTATGTATGTCTAATATGTGATATACAGTATGTATGTCTAATATGTGATGTACAGTATGTATGTCTAATATGTGATGTACAGTATGTATGTCTAATATGTGATATACAGTATGTATGTCTAATATGTGATGTACAGTATGTATGTCTAATATGTGATGTACAGTATGTATGTCTAATATGTGATGTACAGTATGTATGTCTAATATGTGATATACAGTATGTATGTCTAATATGTGATGTACAGTATGTATGTCTAATATGTGATGTACAGTATGTATGTCTAATATGTGATATACAGTATGTATGTCTAATATGTGATATACAGTATGTATGTCTAATATGTGATATACAGTATGTATGTCTAATATGTGATATACAGTATGTATGTCTAATATGTGATGTACAGTATGTATGTCTAATATGTGATGTACAGTATGTATGTCTAATATGTGATATACAGTATGTATGTCTAATATGTGATATACAGTATGTATGTCTAATATGTGATATACAGTATGTATGTCTAATATGTGATATACAGTATGTATGTCTAATATGTGATGTACAGTATGTATGTCTAATATGTGATGTACAGTATGTATGTCTAATATGTGATATACAGTATGTATGTCTAATATGTGAAGTACAGTATGTATGTCTAATATGTGATGTACGGTATGTATGTCTAATATGTGATATACAGTATGTATGTCTAATATGTGATATACAGTATGTATGTCTAATATGTGATATACAGTATGTATGTCTAATATGTGATATACAGTATGTATGTCTAATATGTGATGTACAGCATGTATGTCTAATATGTGATATACAGTATGTATGTCTAATATGTGATATACAGTATGTATATCTAATATGTGATATACAGTATGTATGTCTGATATGTGATATACAGTATGTATGTCTAATCGTAAGATGGAGTAGGTAAGAAGGAGATCGGGTCTTTCTTGGTTTCGTGGTAAGCAATGAAGATCTGGTGACCTTCGTAGTTTTATTATAACAATAAGTACGTTCATCTACAGTTATATTTTAACAATAAGTACCTCCATCTACAGTTATATTATAACAATAAGTACCTCCATGTACAGTTATATTATAACAATAAGTACCTCCATCTACAGTTATATTATAACAATAAGTACCTCCATGTACAGTTATATTATAACAATAAGTACCTCCATCTACAGTTATATTATAACAATAAGTACCTCCATCAACAGTTATATTTTAACATTAAGTACCTCCATCAACAGTTATATTTTAACAATAAGTACCTCCATCAACAGTTATATTTTAACAATAAGTACCTCCATCTACAGTTATATTATAACAATAAGTACCTCCATCAACAGTTATATTTTAACAATAAGTACCTCCATATACAGTTATATTATAACAATAAGTACGTCCATCTACAGTTATATTTTAACAATAAGTACCTCCATCTACAGTTATATTATAACAATAAGTACCTCCATCTACAGTTATATTTTAACAATAAGTGCATCCATCTACAGTTATATTATAACAATAAGTACCTCCATCTACAGTTATATTTTAACAATAAGTACCTCCATATACAGTTATATCATAACAATAAGTACCTCCATCTACAGTTATATTTTAACAATAAGTACCTCCATATACAGTTATATTATAACAATAAGTACCTCCATCTACAGTTATATTTTAACAATAAGTACCTCCATATACAGTTATATCATAACAATAAGTACCTCCATCTACAGTTATATTTTAACAATAAGTACCTCCATATACAGTTATATTATAACAATAAGTACCTCCATCTACAGTTATATTTTAACAATAAGTACCTCCATATACAGTTATATCATAACAATAAGTACGTCCATCAACAGTTATACTGGTTTATGGTGTTATGACACACTACGAGGCTGTGTCCCCTCACGTAACACTGCCACCGGTTATATTGTACTCCCTCAACATCCATTCAACAACGTGATCAAACAACAGATGAACTCTTACGTGTACAAACAACAGATCAACTCTTACCTGTTCAAACAACAGATCAACTCTTACGTGTACAAACAACAGATCAACTCTTATGCGTTCAAACAACAGATCAACTCACGTGAATAAACAACAGATCAGCTCTTACGTGCTCAAACAACAGATCAGCTCTTACATGTTCAAACAACAGATAAATTCTTACGTGTACAAACAACAGATCAACTCACGTGTTCAAACAACAGATTAATTCACGTGTACAAAAGACAGACCAGCTTTTACGTGTTCAAACAACATATCAGTTCTTACGTGTACAAACAACGGATCAGCTCTTACGTGTTCAAACAACAGATCAGCTCGTACATGTTCAAACAACAGATTAGCTCCTACCGGTTCAAAGAACAGATCAGCTCTTACGTGGACAGGTCTTCTCTGTTCAAACAAGAGATCAACTCTTACGTGTACAAACATCAAATCATCTCGTACGTGTTCAAACAACAGATCAACTCTTACCAGTTCAAAAACAGCTCAGCTCGTACGTGTTCAAACCAGATCAGCTCTTATCTGTTCAAACAACAGATCAGCTCTTACGTGTTCAAAAAGCAGATCAGCTCTTCTGTGTTCAAAAAAGAGATCAGCTCTTAGGTGTTCAAACAACGGATCAGGTCTTACGTGTTCAAACAACAGATCAGCTCTCACGTGTTCAAACAACAGATCATCTCTCTCGTGTTCAAACAACAGATCATCTCTCTCGTGTTCAAAAAAAAGATCAGCTCTTACGTGTTCAAACAACAGATCAGCTCTTACGTGTTCAAACAACAGATCAGCTCTTACATGTTGAAACAACAGATCAGCTCTTACGTGTTAAAACAACAGTTCATCTCTTGCGTGTTCAAGCAACAGATCAGCTCTTACGTGTTCAAACAACAGATCAGCTCTTACGCGTTCAAACAACAGATCAGCCCTTACGTGTTAAAACAACAGTTTATCTCTTGCGTGTTTAAACAACAGATCAGCTCTTACGTGTTCAAACAACAGATCAGCTCTTACGTGTTCAAACAACGGATCAGCTCTCATGTGTTCAAACAAGAGATCAGTTCTTGAATGTTCAAGCAACAGATCAGCTCTTACGTGTTCAAACAACAGATCAGCTCTTACGTGTTCAAACAACTGATCAGCTTCTACGTGTCAAAACAAAGCAGCAGCTCTTACGTGTTCAAGCAAGATAAGCTCATATCTGTTCAAATAACAAATCAGGTCTTACATGTTCAAACAAAAGATCAGCTCTTACCTGTTCAAGCAACAGACAGGCTCTTAAGTGTTCAAACAACAGATCACCTCTTGCTTTTTCAAACAACAGATCAAATCTTACGTGTTCAAACAACAGATCAGCTCTTACATGTTCAAACAACAGATCAGCTATTACTTGCTCAAGCGACAGATCAGCTCTTACGTGTTCAAACAACAGATCACCTCTTACCAGTTCAAACAACAAATCAGCTCTTACGTGTTCAAACAATAGATTAGCTCATACCTGTTCAAACAATACATTAGCTCTCACCTGTTCAAACAACGTATCAGCCCTTACGTGTTCAAACAACAGATCAGCTATCTTAAGTTCAAACAACAGATAAGCTCCTATGTGTTCAAACAACAGATCAGCTCTTATGTGTTCAAACAACAGATCAGCTCTCACGTGTTCAAACACATATTAGCTCTTATGTGTTTAAACAAAATATCAGCTGTTACGTGTTCAAACAACAGACCAACTCTTACAAGTTCATACAACAGATCAGCTCTTACGTGTTCAAACAAAAGATCAGCTCTTACGCGTTCAAACAACGGATAAGCTTTTACCTGTTCAAGCAAGTAATCAGCTCTTACGTGTTCAAACAGATCACCTCTAACCTGTTCAAGTAACAAATCAGCTCTTACGTAATAAAACAACAGATCAGCTCTTACGTGTTCAAACAACAGATCAGTTCTTATGTGTTCAAACAACAGATCAGCTCTTATGTGTTCAAACAACAGATTAGCTTTCACGTGTTAAAACCACAGATCAACACTTACCTGTTCAAACAACAGATCAACTCTTACGTGTACAAACAACAGATCAATTCTTACGTGCTCAAACAACAGATCAGCTATCATGTGTTCCAAGAGCAGATCAGCTCTTATGTGTTCAAACAGCAAATCAGCTCTTCCGTGTTCAAACAACAGATCAGCTTCTGCGTGTTAAAGCAAAGTAGCAGCTCTTACGTGTTCAAACAACAGATAAGCTCTTATCTGTTCAAACAACAAATCAGGTCTTACGTGTTCAAACTAAAGATCAGCTCTTACCTGTTTAAGCAATAGACAAGCTCTTAGGTGTTCAAACAATAGATCACCTCTTACCTTTTCAAACAACAGATCAACTTTTACGTGTTCCAACAACAGATCACCTCTTACATGTAAAAAACCAGATCAGCTCTTACGTTTTCAAACAATTCATCAGTTCTTACCTGTTAATACAATAGATCAACTCTTACGTATACAGACAACATATCAGCTCTTACGTGTTCAAACAACAAATCAGCTCTTACATGTTCAAACAACAGATCAGCTCTCACAGATCAAACAACAAATCAGCTCATACGTGTTCAAACAACAAATCAGCTCTTACCTGTTGAAACAACAGATCAGCTCTTACCTGTTCAAACAGCAGATCGGCTCGAACTTCTTCAAACAGCAGATTAGTTCTTACATGTTCAAAGAGATCAGCTCTTAAGTGTTCAAAAAACAGATAAGTTCTTACGTGTTCAAACAACAGATCAGCTCTTACATGTTTAAAGAGCAGATCAGCTATTATGTGTTCAGACAAGAGATCAGCTCTAACGTGTTCAAACAACAGATCTGATTTTACGTGTTTAAACAACAGATCAGCTCTTGCGCGCTCAAACAACAGAACAACTCTTACGTGTTCAAACAACAGATCAGCTCTTATGTGTTGAGACAACAGATCAACTATTACGTGTACAAACAAAAGATGAGCTCTTACTCATCAAACAGCAGATCAGCTCTTGTGTACAAACAACAGATCAGCTCATACATGTTCAAACCACAGATCAGATCTTACGTGTTCAAACAACAGATCAGCTCCTACCTGTTCAAACAATAGATAAACACCTACCTGTTCAAAAACAGATCAGCTGTTATCTGTTCAAACAACAGATCAGCTCCTACCTGTTCAAACAACAGATCAGCTCTTACCTGTTCAAACAACAGATCAGCTCTTACCTGTTCAAACAACAGATCAGCTCTTACGTGTTCAAACAACTGATAAGCTCTTATGTGTTGAAACAAGAGATCAGCTCTTACTTTGCTGAAACAAGAGATCAGCTCTTACGTGTTCAATCAACAGATAAGCTTTTAAGTACTCAAACAACAGAGCAGCTCTTACGTGTTCAAACAACAGATCAACTCTTACGTGTTCAAAGAACAGATCAGCTCTTAGGGGTTAAAACAACAGATCAACTCTTACATATGCAAACATCAGATCAGCTCTTGTGTTTTCAAACAACAGATCAGATCTTACGTGTTCAAACAACAGATCAGATCTTACGTGTTCAAACAACAGATCAGCTCTTACCTGTTCAACAAACAGATTAGTTCTTAACTTTTCAAAGAACAGATCAGCTCTTACGTGTTCAAAGAACAGATCAGCTCTTACATATTCAAATAACAGATCAGCTCTAACTTGTTCAAAGAACAGATCAGCTCTTACGTGTTCAAATAACAGATCAGCTCTTACGTGTTGAAAAGACACATCAGCTCTTACCTGTTCAAGCAACAGATCAGGTCTTAAGTGTTCAAACAACAGACCACCAGTCATCTTTTCAAACAACAGCTCTTAAGTGTTCAAGCAACAGATCAGCTTTTGCGAGTTCAAGCAACAGATCAGCTCTTACCTGTTCAAGCTACAGATTAGCTCTTACGTGCTGAAACAACAGATCAGCTCTTACTAGTTCCAACAACAAATCATCTCTTACGTGTTCAAACAACATATCAGCTCTTACGTGTTCAAACAAGAGATCATGTCATATGTGTTCAAACAACAGATCAGCTCTTACGTGTTCAAACAACTGATCAGCCCCTATTTGTTCAAACAAGAGATCAGCTCTTATGTGTCAAACAACATATCATCTCTTAAGTGTTCAAACAACAGATCAGCGCTTACCTGTTCAATCAACAGATTAGCTCTTACATGTTCAAACAACATATCAGGTATTTTGTGTTCAAAGAACAGATCAGATCTCATGTGTTCAAACAACAGATCAACTCTTACGTGTGCAAATACCAGATCAGCTCTTATGTGTTCAAAGAACAGATCAGCCCTTACGTGTTCAAAGAACAGATCAGCTCTTACGTGTTCAAACAACAGATCAGACTCTACTTGTTCAACGAACAGATTAGCTCTTACGTGTTCAAACAACAGATCACCTCTTACCTGTTCAAACAACAGATCAGCTCTTACACGTTCAAACAAATCAGGTCTTACGTGTTAAAACAATGGATCAGCTCTTACGTATTCAAACAACAGATCAGCACTTGTGTGTTCAAACAAGAGATCAGGTCTTACGTGTTCAAACAACAGATCAGCTCTTACATGTTCAAACAACATGTCAGCTCTTATGTGTTCAAACAAGAGATCAGCTCTTGCGTGTTCAATCAACAGTCTGATCTTATGTGTTCAAACAACAGAATATCTCTTACGTGTTCAAACAACAGATATGCTCCTACGTGTTAAAAGAAAAGATTAGCTCTTACTTGTTCAAACAACATATCAACTCTTACCTGTTCAAACAACACATTAGCTCTTATCTGTTGAAACTACAGATCAGCTTTTACCTGTTCAACGAACAGATAAGGTCTTACGTTTTCAAACAACAGATCAGATCTTACGTGTTCAAAGAACACATCAGCTCTTACCTATTCAAACAACTGAACAGTTTTTAAATGTCAAACAACATATCAGCTCTTACGTGACAGATCAGCTTTTACGTTTTCAAAGAACAGATCATCTCTTACGTGTTCAAACAACAGATCAGCTCTTACGTGTTCAAACAACAGATCAACTCTTACGTGTTCAAAAAACATATCAGCTCTTACGTCTTCAAACAACAGATCAGCTCTTGCCTGTTCAAACAACATATCAGCTCTTACGCGTACAAACAACAGATAAGCTATAACGTGTTCAAACAGCAGATTAGCTCTTACGTGTTCAGACAAGAGATCAGCTCTGACGCGTTCAAACAACAGATCAGCTCTTAAGTGTTCAAACAATAGAGAAGCTCGACCATGTTCAAGCAAGAGATCAGCTCTTACGTGTTCAAACAGCAGATCATCTCTTACCAGTTCAAACAACAAATCAGCCCTTAACTGTTCAAACAACAGATCTGTTCTTACGTGTTCAAACAACAGATGAGCTCTTACGTGTACAGACAACAAATCAGCTCTTACCAGTTCAAACAACAGATTATCTCTTACTTGTTCAAACAACATATCAGTTCAAACAACAGATTATCTCTTACTTTTTCAAGCAACATATCAGTTCATTTGTGTACAAACAACAGATCACTTTTGGCAGTTCAAACAACGGATCATCTCTTACGTGTTTAAACAACAGGTTTGCTCTTACGTGTTCAAACAACAGATCAGTTATAACGTGTTCAAACAACAGTTGAGCTCTTACGTGTTCAAACAACAGATCAGCTCTTACATGTTCAAATAACAGATCAGCTATGTTGTGTTTAAACAACAGATCAGCTCTCACGTGTTCACACAACGGATCAACTCTTACGTGGTCAAACAATAGATCAGCTCTTACTTGTTCAAACAACATATCGGCTCTTACTTATTCAAACAACAGATCAGCTCTTACGTTTTCGAACAGCATATCAGCTCTTATGTGTTCACACAGCAGAACAGCTCTTACGTGTTCAAATAACAGATCAGCTCTTACCTGTTCAAACAACAGATCACCGCTTACCTGTTCAAGCAACATATCAGCTCTTACGTTTTCAAACAACGGATCAGTTCATACGTGTTCAAACAACAGATCAACTCTTACGTGTTCAAACAACAAAACAGCTCTTACCCGTTCAAATAACAGATCACCTCTTACCTGTTCAAACAACAAATGAGTTCTTACTTGTTCAAACAACAGATCAGTTCTTACGTGTTCAAACAACAGATATACTCTTATGTGTTCAAACAACAGATCAGCTCTTACCTGTTCAAACAACAGATTAGCTGTTGCCTGTTTGAACAACAGATAACTCTTATGTGTTCAAACAACAGATCAGCTCTTACCTGTTCAAACAACAGATTAGCTGTTGCCTGTTTGAACAACAGATAACTCTTATGTGTTCAAACAACAGATCAGCTCATATGTTCAAGCAAAAGATCAGCTCTTACATGTTCCAACAACAGATCAGCTCTAACGTTTTCAAACAACAGATCAGCTCTTATGTGTTCAAACAACGGATCAACTCTCACTTATAGAAACAACAGATCAGCTCTTACGTGTCCAAACAACAGATCAGCTTTACGTGTTCATACAACAGATCAGCTTTAAGTGTTCAAAAAACAGATCAGCTATTACCTGTTCAAACAACAGTTCAGCTCTTACGTGTCAAACATCAGAGCTCTAACTTGTTCAAACAACAGATCAGCTTTTACTTGTTCAAAGAATAGATCAGCTCTTACGTGTTCAAAGAACAGATCAGCTCTTGCATGTTCAAAGAACAGATCTGTTCTTATGTGTTCATGTAAGAGATCTGCTCATACGTGTTCAAACTGATCTGATCTTACGTGTTAAAACAACAGATGAGCTCTTACGTTTTTGGACAACATATCAGCTCTTACGTGTTCACAGAGCAGAGCAGCTCTTACGTGTTTAAATAACCGATCAGCTCTTACCTGTTCAAACAATAGATTAGCTCTTACGTGTTCAAACAACATCTGTTCAAGAAACAGATGAGCTCTTATGTGTTCAAGCAGCAAATCAGGTCTTACGTGTTCAAATAACAGACCAGCTCATATGTTCGAGCAAAAGATCAGCTCTTATCTGTTCAAACAACAGAGCAGCTCTCACGTGTTCAAACAACATATAAACTCTTAGTATTCAACAACATATCAGCTCTTACATGTTCAAACAACTGATCAGCTCTGACGTTTTCAAACAAGGATCAGCTCTTACGTGTTCAAACAACAGATCAGCTCTTACATGTTCAAACAAGAGATCAGCTCTTACTTGTTCAAATAACAGATCAGCATTTACGTGTCAAACAACAGATCAGCTATTACCTGTTCAAACAACAGATCAGATCTCATGTGTTCAAACAACAATCAGCTCTTACGTGCTCAAACAACAGATTAGCTCTTACCTGTTCAAACAACAGATCAGCTCTTACCTGTTCAAACAACAGATCAGCTCTTACATGTCAAACATTAGAGCTCTAACTTGTTCAAACAATAGATCACCTCTTACTTGTTCAAAGAATAGGACAGCCCTTGCCTGTTCAAAGAACAGAGGAGCTCTTACATATTCAAACAACAGATCAGCTTTTATGTTTTCAAATAAGAGATCTGCTCATACGTGTTCAAACAGATCTGATCTTACGTGATAAAACAACAGATCCGCTCTTACTTATTCAAACAACAGATTAGCTCTTACGTTTTCGAACAACAGATCATATCTTACGTGTTCACACAGCAGAGCAGCTCTTACGTGTTCAAATAACAGATCAGCTCTTACCTGTTGAAACAATAGATCGGCTCCTATTTGTTCAAACAACAGATCAGATCTCATGTGTTCAAACAACAATCAGCTCTTACGTGCTCAAACAACAGATTAGCTCTTACCTGTTCAAACAACAGATCAGCTCTTACCTGTTCAAACAACAGATCAGCTCTTACCTGTTCAAACAACAGATCAGCTCTTACATGTCAAACATTAGAGCTCTAACTTGTTCAAACAATAGATCACCTCTTACTTGTTCAAAGAATAGGACAGCTCTTACCTTTTCAAAGAACAGATGAGCTCTTACATATTCAAACAACAGACCAGCTTTTATGTTTTTAAATAAGAGATCTGCTCATACATGTTCAAACAGATCTGATCTTACGTGTTAAAACAATAGATCCGCTCTTACTTATTCAAACAACAGATTAGCTCTTACGTTTTCAAACAACAGATCATATCTTACGTGTTCACATAGCAGAGCAGCTCTTACGTGTTCAAATAACAGATCAGCTCTTACCTGTTGAAACAATAGATCGGCTCCTATTTCTTCAAACAACAGATCAGTTCCTATCTGTTCAAGCAATAGATAAGCTCTTACGTGTTCAAACAGAGCAGGTTTTACGTGTCCAAACAACAGATCAGCTCTACTTGTTTAAACAACAGATCAACTATGACGTGTTCAAACTACAGATCAGCTCTTACGTGTTCAAACAACATATATGCTCTTAGTATTCAAACAACGGATCAGATCTTACGTGTTCAAACAATATATCAGCTCTTATATGTTCAAACAGCTGATCAGCTCCGACGTTTTCAAACAACAGATCAGCTCTTACCTGTTCAAAAAACATATCAGCTCTTACGTGTTCAAACAACAGATCAGCTCTTACATGTTCAAACAACATATAAGCTCTTACTTGTTCAAACAACAGATCAGCATTTACGTGTCAAATAACAGATCAGCTTTTACCTGTTGAAACAACAGATCAGATCTCACGTGTTCAAACAACATATCAGCTCTTATGTGTTCAAACAACAGATGAGCTCTTACCTGTTCAAACAACAGATCAGCTCTTACCTGTTCAAACAACAGATCAGCTCATACGTGTCAAACACTAGAGCTCTAACTTGTTCAAACAATAGATCACCACTTACTTGTTCAAAGAATAGATCAGCTCTTACGTGTTCAAAGAACAGATGAACTCTTACATGTTCAAACAACAGATCAGCTCTTATGTTTTCAAATAAGAGATCTGCTCATACGTGTTCAAACAGATCTGATCTTACGTGTTAAAACAACAGATCCGCTCTTAATCATTCAAACAACATATTAGCTCTTACGTTTCCGAACAACAGATCATATCATACGTGTTCAACCAGCAGAGCAGCTCTTACGTGTTCAAATAACAGATCAGCTCTAACCTGTTGAAACAATAGATCAGCTCCTATTTGTTCAAACAATAGATGAGCTCTTACGTGTTCAAGCAGATCAGGTCTTACCAATTCAAACAACAGATGAGCCTATTTGTTCAAACAACAGATCAGCTATGACGTGTTCAAACAACATATAAGCTTTTAGTATTCAAACAACGGATCAGCTCTTACGCGTTCAAACAATATATCAGCTCTTACATGTTCAAACAAGAGATCAGCTCTGACGTTTTCAAACAACAGATCAGCTCTTACTTGTTAAAACAATAGATGAGCTCTTACATGTTCAAACAAGAGATCAGCTCTTACCTGTTCAAACAACATATCAGTTCTTACGTGTTCAAACAACAGATCAGCTTTTACCTGTTCAAACAACAGATCAGTTCTTACCTGTTCAAATAACGTATCAGCTCTGACGTGTTCGAACTACAGATCAACTCTTATGTGTTCAAACAATAGATCAGCTCTCACATGTTCAAACAACATATCATCTCTTACGTTTTCAAACGACAGATCAACTCTTATGTGTTCAAACAATAGATCAGCTCTCACATGTTCAAACAACATATCAGCTCTTACGTTTTCAAACAACATATCAGCTCTTACGTTTTCAAACAACAGATCAGCTCTGACGTGTTCAAACAACAGATCAGCTCTTACGTGTTGAAACAACAGATCAGCTCTGACGTGTTCAAACAACAGATCAGCTCTGACGTGTTTAAACAGCAGATCAACTCTTACGTGTTCAAACAACAGATCAACTCTTACGTGTTCAAACAACATATCAGCTCTTACGTTTTCAAACAACTGATCAGCTCTGACGTGTTTAAACAACAGATCAGGTCTTACGCGTTCAAACAACATACCAGCTGTGTGATGCATGTAACTATATGTAACTCATAGAAGACAGATGATAACAAATACATAATGATTAATGATATGTGTGTGTGTGTGTGTGTGTGTGTGTGTGTGTGTGTGTGTGTGTGTGTGTGTGTGTGTGAGTCACACCAGGGTATAATGAGCAGTTAACAGTGGATCATCATTGGTCGGACGAGGTAGTTCGTGTTGTCGAGGAGTTTAGGGACATATTGGAGGGTCAGCGGGATGCAGCGCGACGCTGAGGTCCCGGACGTGACACAGCACATGAGTCACGTGACAAACGAGGGCGTGACAGACGAGGACGTGACGAACGAGGACGTGACACAAGAGGACGTGACGAATGAGGACGTGACACAAGAGGACGTGACAGACGAGGACGTGACGAACGAGGACGTGACACACGAGGACGTGACAGACGAGGACGTGACGAACGAGGACGTGACACAAGAGGACGTGACGAATGAGAACGTGACACAAGAGGACGTGACACACGAGGACGTGGCGAACGAGGACGTGACAGACGAGGACGTGACGAACGAGGACGTGACACACGAGGACGTGACAGACGAGGACGTGGCGAACGAGGACGTGACAGACGAGGACGTGACAGACTAGGACGTGACACACGAGGACCTGACGGACGAGGACGTGACGGACGAAGACGTGACGGACGAAGACGTGACGCAGCCACGTGACAGGTCGTCCTGAGCAGCGATGGTTGGTGTCAGGACGTGGGATGGTCTCGCTATGATTACCCGAGACCCAGTGTGGGATGCCTTCCCTCACCCCAGGAGTCCCAGGCCGGGGACGCTCGCCAGACCCAGTGTTGGGACCGTGTGGGATGCCTTCCCTCACCCCAGGAGTCCCAGGCTGGGGACGCTCGCCAGACCCAGTGTTGGGACCGTGTGGGATGCCTTCCCTCTGCCCAGGAGTCCCAGGCCGGGGACGCTCGCCAGACCCAGTGTTGGGACCGTGTGGGATGCCTTCCCTCACCCCAGGAGTCCCAGGCTGGGGACTGGGTACAGGAACACATCCCAGGCGGGTTACAGCGGGACAGGAACACATCCCAGGCGATATTATGATGTTCTCGGGGACGGTGGGCCACCCCTTAACAAGTTGGAGGGAATTATTGTTGTAGAGGATGAGGAAGGGTCAAATTGTTGTTGTAGATGATGAGGAAGGGTCAAGTTGTTGTTGTAGAGGATGAGGAAGAGTCAAATTGTTGTTGTCGATGATGAGGAAGGGCCAAGTTGTTGTTGTAGAGGATGAGGAAGAGTCAAATTGTTGTTGTCGATGATGAGGAAGGGCCAAGTTGTTGTTGTAGAGGATGAGGAAGGGCCAAATTGTTGTTGTAGATGATGAGGAAGGGCCAAGTTGTTGTTGTAGAGGATGAGGAAGGGTCAAATTGTTGTTGTAGATGATGAGGAAGGGCCAAGTTGTTGTTGTAGAGGATGAGGAAGGGTCAAATTGTTGTTGTAGATGATGAGGAAGGGCCAAGTTGTTGTTGTAGAGGATGAGGAAGGGTCAAATTGTTGTTGTAGATGATGAGGAAGGGTCAAGTTGTTGTTGTAGATGATGAGGAAGGGCCAAATTGTTGTTGTAGAGGATGAGAAAGGGCCAAATTGTTGTTGTAGATGATGAGGAAGGGTCAAATTGTTGTTGTAGAGGATGAGGAAGGGCCAAATTGTTGTTGTAGAGGATGAGGAAGGGCCAAGTTGTTGTTGTAGAGGATGAGGAAGGGTCAAATTGTTGTAGATGATGAGGAAGGGCCAAGTTGTTGTTGTTGATGATGAGGAAGGGCCAATATGTTGTTGTAGATGATGAGGAAGGGCCAAATTGTTGTTGTAGATGATGAAGAAGGGCCAAATTGTTGTTGTAGATGATGAGGAAGGGCCAAATTGTTGTTGTAGAGGATGAGGAAGGGCCAAATTGTTGTTGTAGAGGATGAGGAAGGGCCAAATTGTTGTTGTAGAGGATGAGGAAGGGCCAAATTGTTGTTGTAGAGGATGAGGAAGGGCCAAGTTGTTGTTGTAGATGATGAGGAAGGGCCAAATTGTTGTTGTAGATGATGAGGAAGGGCCAAATTGTTGTTGTAGATGATGAGGAAGGGCCAAGTTGTTGTAGAAGATGAGGAAGGGCCAAATTGTTGTTGTAGATGATGAGGAAGGGCCAAATTGTTGTTGTAGATGATGAGGAAGGGCCAAATTGTTGTTGTAGATGAGGAAGGGCCAAATTGTTGTTGTAGATGAGGAAGGGCCATATTGCTGTTGTGGATGATGAGGAAGGGCCAAATTGTTGTTGTAGATGATGAGGAGGGCCAAATTTTTGTTTTAGATGATGAGGAAGGGCCAAGTTGTTGTTGTAGAGGAAGAGGAAGGGCCAAATTGTTGTTGTAGATGATGAGGAAGGGCCAAATTGTTGTTGTAGGTGATGAGGAAGGGCCAAATTGTTGTTGTAGATGATGGGGAAGGACCAAGTTGTTGTTGTAGATAATGAGGAAGGGCCAAATTGTTGTTGTAGATGATGAGGAAGGGCCAAATTGTTGTTGTAGATGATGAGTAAGGGCCAAGTTGTTGTTGTAGAGGATGAGGAAGGGCCAAATTGTTGTTGTAGAGGATGAGGAAGGGCCAAATTGTAGTTGTAGATGATGAGGAAGGGCCAAATTGTTGTTGTAGATGATGAGGAAGGGCAAAGTTGTTGTTGTAGATGATGAGGAAGGGCCAAATTGTTGTTGTAGATGATGAGGAAGGGCCAAATTGTTGTTGTAGATGATGAGGAAGGACCAAGTTGTTGTTGTAGAGGATGAGGAAGGGCCAAGTTGTTGTTGTAGAGGATGAGGAAGGGCCAAATTGTTGTAGACGATGAGGAAGGACCAAGTTGTTGTTGTAGAGGATGAGAAAGGGCCAAATTGTTGTTGTAGAGGATGAGGAAGGGCCAAGTTGTTGTTGTAGATGATGAAGAAGGACCAAGTTGTTGTAGATGATGAGGAAGGGCCAAGTTGTTGTTGTAGATGATGAAGAAGAACCAAGTTGTTGTTGTAGATGATGAGGAAGGACCAAGTTGTTGTTGTAGATGATGAGGAAGGGCCAAGTTGTTGTTGTAGAGGATGAGGAAGGGCCAAATTGTTGTTGTAGAGGATGAGGAAGGGCCAAATTGTTGTTGTAGATGATGAGGAAGGACCAAATTGTTGTTGTAGATGATGAGGAAGGGGCCAAGTTGTTGTTGTAGATGATGAGGAAGGGGCCAATTGTTGTTTGTAGAGGATGAGGAAGGGCCAAATTGTTGTTGTAGATGATGGGAGAAGGACCAAGTTGTTGTTTGTAGAGGATGAGGAAGGGCAAGTTGTTGTTGTAGAGGATGAGGAAGGGCCAAATTGTTGTAGATAATGAGGAAGGCCAAGTTGTTGTAGAGGATGAGGAAGGGCCAATTTGAGTTGTTAGTAGAGGATGAGGAAGGGCCATAGTTGTTGTAGATGATGAGGGAAAGGGCCAAATTGTTGTTGTAGAGGATGGAGGAGTGGGCCAAATTGTTGTAGTAGATGATGAGGAAGGGAACCAAGTTGATGTTGTAGATGATGAAGGAAGGGCCAAGTTGTATGTGTGTAGAGATGAGGAAGGACCAAGTTGTTGTTGTAGATGATGAGGAAGGGACCAAGTTGTTGTAGATGATGAGGAAGGGCGCAAGTTGTTGTTGTAGATAGATGAGGAAGAGGCCATGTTTGTTGTTGTATGAGGATGAGGAAGGGCCAAGTTGTTGTTGTAGATGATGAGGAAGGGCCAAGTTGTTGTTGTAGAGGATGAGGAAGGGCCAAATTGTTGTTGTAGAGGATGAGGAAGGGCCAAGTTGTTGTTGTAGAGGATGAGGAAGGGCCAAGTTGTTGTTGTAGAGGATGAGGAAGGGCCAAGTTGTTGTTGTAGAGGATGAGGAAGGGCCAAGTTGTTGTTGTAGAGGATGAGGAAGGGCCAAGTTGTTGTTGTAGAGGATGAGGAAGGGCCAAATTGTTGTAGATGATGAGGAAGGGCCAAGTTGTTGTTGTAGAGGATGAGGAAGGACCAAGTTGTTGTTGTAGATGATGAGGAAGGACCAAGTTGTTGTTGTAGATGATGAGGAAGGGCCAAGTTGTTGTTGTAGACGATGAGGAAGGGCCAAGTTGTTGTTGTAGATGATGAGGAAGGGCCAAGTTGTTGTTGTAGATGATGAGGAAGGGCCAAATTGTTGTAGATGATGAGGAAGGGCCAAGTTGTTGTAGATGATGAGAAAGGGCCAAGTTGTTGTAGATGATGAGGAAGGGCCAAGTTGTTGTTGTAGATGATGAGGAAGGGCCAAATTGTTGTAGATGATGAGGAAGGGCCAGATTGTTGTAGATGATGAGGAAGGGCCAAGTTGTTGTTGTAGATGATGAGGAAGGGCCAAGTTGTTGTTGTAGATGATGAGGAAGGGCCAAATTGTTGTAGATGATTAGGAAGGGCCAAGTTGTTGTAGATGATGAGAAAGGGCCAAGTTGTTGTAGATGATGAGGAAGGGCCAAGTTGTTGTTGTAGATGATGAGGAAGGACCAAGTCATGGCGGCCTCCCAAGTGGCCAGGCAGGGTATGGTGGCCACACCTCCGGTGAGGGAGGGACAACGTGAGCGCCAGGCAGGGTATGGTGGCCACACGTCCGGTGAGGGAGGGACAACGTGAGCGCCAGGCAGGGTATGGTGGCCACACCTCCGGTGAGGGAGGGACAACGTGAGCACCAGGCAGGGTATGGTGGCCACACCTCCGGTGAGGGAGGGACAACGTGAGCACCAGGCAGGGTATGGTGGCCACACCTCCGGTGAGGGAGGGACAACGTGAGCACCAGGCAGGGTATGGTGGCCACACCTCCGGTGAGGGAGGGACAACGTGAGCGCAGTCATGCGGGTCTGTTCGTTGTACCGGAAGTTTGTTATAAATTTCGGGCAGTTAGCGACGCTGGATAGCGGGGGGGGGGGGGGGGGGGTTGAGGATATGTGCGCAGCGGGAGGAACCCCAGATGGCCTCCGACAGGATGAAGGAAGCGGTGAGTGAAGCGGCCGCCATGATCTCACCAGCTGCTGGGTTATCACCACTACAACATAACCAACTGATGTACACACATAACAACCTCACCTACAACCAGGCAGCGCAGGCGCAGGAGGGAGAGCACACAGTCATGCGGGCAGCGCAGGCGCAGGAGGGAGAGCACACAGTCATGTGGGCAGCGCAGGCGCAGGAGGGAGAGCACACAGTCATGTGGGCAGCGCAGGCGCAGGATCCCACCCTGGCTGGGGCTCTGCACTCCCGACGTATTGCGCATCCGACAGGCAGAGGCGGCCAGGACCAGGGAGGACGCACAGGGAGACACCAGTGGACCAGGGAGGACGCACAGGGAGACACCAGTGGACCAGGGAGGACGTACAGGGAGACACCAGTGGACCAGGGAGGACGTACAGGGAGACACCAGTGGACCAGGGAGGACGTACAGGGAGACACCAGTGGACCAGGGAGGACGTACAGGGAGACACCAGTGGACCAGGGAGGACGTACAGGGAGACACCAGTGGACCAGGGAGGACGCACAGGGAGACACCAGTGGACCAGGGAGGACGTACAGGGAGACACCAGTGGACCAGGGAGGACGCACAGGGGGACACCAGTGGACCAGGGAGGACGTACAGGGAGACACCAGTGGACCAGGGAGGACGTACAGGGAGACACCAGTGGACCAGGGAGGACGTACAGGGAGACACCAGTGGACCAGGGAGGACGCACAGGGAGACACCAGTGGACCAGGGAGGACGTACAGGGAGACACCAGTGGACCAGGGAGGACGCACAGGGAGACACCAGTGGACCAGGGAGGACGCACAGGGAGACACCAGTGGACCAGGGAGGACGTACAGGGAGACACCAGTGGACCAGGGAGGACGTACAGGGAGACACCAGTGGACCAGGGAGGACGTAAAGGGAGACACCAGTGGACCAGGGAGGACGTACAGGGAGACACCAGTGGACCAGGGAGGACGTACATGGAGACACCAGTGGACCAGGGAGGACGTACATGGAGACACCAGTGGACCAGGGAGGACGCACAGGGAGACACCAGTGGACCAGGGAGGACGTACAGGGAGACACCAGTGGACCAGGGAGGACGTACACGGAGACACCAGTGGACCAGGGAGGACGTACATGGAGACACCAGTGGACCAGGGAGGACGTACAGGGAGACACCAGTGGACCAGGGAGGACGTACAGGGAGACACCAGTGGACCAGGGAGGACGCACAGGGAGACACCAGTGGACCAGGGAGGACGCACAGGGAGACACCAGTGGACCAGGGAGGACGTACAGGGAGACACCAGTGGACCAGGGAGGACGTAAAGGGAGACACCAGTGGACCAGGGAGGACGTACATGGAGACACCAGTGGACCAGGGAGGATCCCACCAGTGGACCAGGGAGGATCCCACCAATGGACCAGGGAGGACGTACAGGGAGACACCAGGGAGGACGCACAGGGAGACACCAGTGGACCAGGGAGGACGTACAGGGAGACACCAGTGGACCAGGGAGGACGCACAGGGAGACACCAGTGGACCAGGGAGGACGTACAGGGAGACACCAGTGGACCAGGGAGGACGCACAGGGAGACACCAGTGGACCAGGGAGGACGCACAGGGAGACACCAGTGGACCAGGGAGGACGTACAGGGAGACACCAGTGGACCAGGGAGGACGTACAGGGAGACACCAGTGGACCAGGGAGGACGTACAGGGAGACACCAGGGAGGACGCACAGGGAGACACCAGTGGACCAGGGAGGACGCACAGGGAGACACCAGTGGACCAGGGAGGACGCACAGGGAGACACCAGTGGACCAGGGAGGACGTAAAGGGAGACACCAGTGGACCAGGGAGGACGTACATGGAGACACCAGTGGACCAGGGAGGATCCCACCAGTGGACCAGGGAGGATCCCACCAGTGGACCAGGGAGGACGTACAGGGAGACACCAGGGAGGACGCACAGGGAGACACCAGTGGACCAGGGAGGACGTACAGGGAGACACCAGTGGACCAGGGAGGACGCACAGGGAGACACCAGTGGACCAGGGAGGACGTACAGGGAGACACCAGTGGACCAGGGAGGACGCACAGGGAGACACCAGTGGACCAGGGAGGACGCACAGGGAGACACCAGTGGACCAGGGAGGACGTACAGGGAGACACCAGTGGACCAGGGAGGACGTACATGGAGACACCAGTGGACCAGGGAGGACGTAAAGGGAGAAACCAGTGGACCAGGGAGGACGTACAGGGAGACACCAGTGGACCAGGGAGGACGTACATGGAGACACCAGTGGACCAGGGAGGACGTACATGGAGACACCAGTGGACCAGGGAGGACGCACAGGGAGACACCAGTGGACCAGGGAGGACGTACAGGGAGACACCAGTGGACCAGGGAGGACGTACACGGAGACACCAGTGGACCAGGGAGGACGTACATGGAGACACCAGTGGACCAGGGAGGACGTACAGGGAGACACCAGTGGACCAGGGAGGACGTACATGGAGACACCAGTGGACCAGGGAGGACGCACAGGGAGACACCAGTGGACCAGGGAGGACGCACAGGGAGACACCAGTGGACCAGGGAGGACGTACAGGGAGACACCAGTGGACCAGGGAGGACGTACAGGGAGACACCAGTGGACCAGGGAGGACGTACAGGGAGACACCAGTGGACCAGGGAGGACGTACAGGGAGACACCAGGGAGGACGCACAGGGAGACACCAGTGGACCAGGGAGGACGCACAGGGAGACACCAGTGGACCAGGGAGGACGTACAGGGAGACACCAATGGACCAGGGAGGACGTACAGGGAGACATCAGTGGACCAGGGAGGACGCACAGGGAGACACCAGTGGACCAGGAAGGACGTACATGGAGACACCAGTGGACCAGGGAGGACGTACAGGGAGACACCAGTGGACCAGGGAGGACGTACATGGAGACACCAGTGGACCAGGGAGGACGCACAGGGAGACACCAGTGGACCAGGGAGGACGCTCAGGGAGACACCAGTGTACCAGGGAGGACGTACAGGGAGACACCAGTGGACCAGGAAGGACGCACAGGGAGACACCAGTGGACCAGGGAGGACGCACAGGGAGACATCAGTGGACCAGGGAGGACGCACAGGGAGACACCAGTGGACCAGGGAGGACGTACAGGGAGACACCATTGGACCAGGGAGGACGTACAGGGAGACACCAGTGGACCAGGGAGGACGTACAGGGAGACACCAGTGGACCAGGGAGGACGTACAGGGAGACACCAGTGGACCAGGGAGGACGTACATGGAGACACCAGTGGACCAGGGAGGACGCACAGGGAGACACAGTGGACCAGGAGGACGCACAGGGAGACACCAGTGGACCAGGGAGGACGTACATGGAGACACCAGTGGACCAGGGAGGACGCACAGGGAGACACCAGTGGACCAGGGAGGACGTACAGGGAGACACCAGTGGACCAGGGAGGACGTACATGGAGACACCAGTGGACCAGGGAGGACGTACAGGGAGACACCAGTGGACCAGGGAGGACGTACAGGGAGACACCAGTGGACCAGGGAGGACGTACGTGGAGACACCAGTGGACCAGGGAGGACGTACATGGAGACACCAGTGGACCAGGGAGGACGTACATGGAGACACCAGTGGACCAGGGAGGACGTACAGGGAGACACCAGTGGACCAGGGAGGACGTACAGGGAGACACCAGTGGACCAGGGAGGACGTACATGGAGACACCAGTGGACCAGGGAGGACGTACATGGAGACACCAGTGGACCAGGGAGGACGTACAGGGAGACACCAGTGGACCAGGGAGGACGTACAGGGAGACACCAGTGGACCAGGGAGGACGTACAGGGAGACACCAGTGGACCAGGGAGGACGTACAGGGAGACACCAGTGGACCAGGGAGGACGTACATGGAGACACCAGTGGACCAGGGAGGACGTACAGGGAGACACCAGTGGACCAGGGAGGACGTAACTGGAGACACCAGTGGACCAGGGAGGACGCACAGGGAGACACCAGTGGACCAGGGAGGACGTACAGGGAGACACCAGTGGACCAGGGAGGACGTACATGGAGACACCAGTGGACCAGGGAGGACGTACATGGAGACACCAGTGGACCAGGGAGGACGTACATGGAAACACCAGTGGACCAGGGAGGACGTACATGGAGACACCAGTGGACCAGGGAGGACGCACAGGGAGACACCAGTGGACCAGGGAGGACGTACATGGAGACACCAGTGGACCAGGGAGGACGTACAGGGAGACACCAGTGGACCAGGGAGGACGTACATGGAGACACCAGTGGACCAGGGAGGACGTACATGGAGACACCAGTGGACCAGGGAGGACGTACATGGAGACACCAGTAGACCAGGGAGGACGTACATGGAGACACCAGTGGACCAGGGAGGACGTACTTGGAGACACCAGTGGACCAGGGAGGACGCACAGGGAGACACCAGTGGACCAGGGAGGACGTACATGGAGACACCAGTGGACCAGGGAGGACGTACAGGGAGACACCAGTGGACCAGGGAGGACGTACATTGAGACACCAGTGGACCAGGGAGGACGTACATGGAGACACCAGTGGACCAGGGAGGACATACATGGAGACACCAGTGGACCAGGGAGGACGCACAGGGAGACACCAGTGGACCAGGAGGACGTACAGGGAGACACCAGTGGACCAGGGAGGACGTACAGGGAGACACCAGTGGACCAGGGAGGACGTACAGGGAGACACCAGTGGACCAGGCAGGACGTACAGGGAGAGACCAGTGGACCAGGGAGGACGTACAGAGAGAGTCAGGGCGCAGACAGATGGCTGGACTGGCCTGTGTTGACACAGTGATATACATAACATGACCCCCAGCTGGTGCACCAGGGCAGGGAGCTGACACGGGGCGAGTCATGACCCCCAGCTGGTGCACCGGGGCAGGGAGCTGACACGGGGCGAGTCATGACCCCCAGCTGGTGCACCAGGGCAGGGAGCTGACACGGGGCGAGTCATGACCCCCAGCTGGTGCACCAGGACAGGGAGCTGACACGGGGCGAGTCATGACCCCCAGCTGGTGCACCGGGGCAGGGAGCTGACACGGGGCGAGTCATGACCCCCAGCTGGTGCACCGGGGCAGGGAGCTGACACAGGGCGAGTCATGACCCCCAGCTGGTGCACCGGAGCAGGGAGTGACACAGGGCGCGTCATGACCCCCAGCTGGTGCACCAGGGTAGGGAGCTGACACGGGGCGAGTCATGACCCCCAGCTGGTGCACCAGGGCAGGGAGCTGACACGGGGCGAGTCATGACCCCCAGCTGGTGCACCAGGGCAGGGAGCTGACACAGGGAGAGTCATGACCCCCAGCTGGTGCACCAGGGCAGGGAGCTGACACGGGGCGAGTCATGACCCCCAGCTGGTGCACCGGGGCAGGGAGCTGACACGGGGCGAGTCATGACCCCCAGCTGGTGCACCAGGGCAGGGAGCTGACACGGGGCGAGTCATTCCATCAGGAGCTCGCGACCAGGCATGTCATATCGAAGGCTCGATGGTCCGACGAGGAGGTGGAGCTCCTCGCCAGGGCTGAGGCTGAGATGGCAGCTGGTCCCTCGTTAGTTGCCGGACAGGGCTTGAACCAGCGGTTGCGGGAAATGTTCCCTCTAGGTCCGTTGACTCGATCAAACGTCTCCGACGCAAGGCGTCATATAAGACCAGGGTTCAGGAACTGATCTCGAATTCCAATCCACTACACGAGGACGACGAAGGCGAGGTGACGGATGGGGAGCCAACTATGAGGCGTGTCCCAGCCTTGCGCAAGGGTAGGCACACCGCGGGGCAACACATCGGAAGATGCCCCGCGGACAGGGATGTCCGTGGGAGCGGATTCCAGTGGTGAGACGTACATCCCTCCCACGGTTTTAACTGTCCCCGTTGTCCCGCGGGTACCCCAACACCCCAGACGATTGCTTCCTTTGTGGCGGAGACTGTCACATATCTTGACTCTTTAGGCCCTGGCCCCACAACGACATCGTGGGGTGAGGACATCCTAAATGGAGCCATTGACCATTTGCGTCGTGGTGACGGCCTTGCCGCTATCAGGGGAGCCGCAGAGCATGCCACTCATGTGGTAAACTCCTGCCGCTCACCCGATGACCGTCCAAATCGTGGAGGAGGGAATTCAAGACAGCGAGCGAACTCTGGCCGTGCACGCCAAGCGGAGGAGGTTCCTTTGCGAGGAAACAAACTTAGACGTGAACAATACCGGAGAGTACAGAGGCTCTGTCATGACAATAGGTCTCTGGCCGCTGGACAGGTCTTGAAAGGTGACTGGGAGGTACCACCAACTTCGGTTGGGCCGGATCGCCTTATTCCCTTTTGGGGGGCTCTCTTCTCCCGGCCGTCTGAGCCCGATACGCGTGCCATAACCGATTATGACCCGGAGTGTGGACAACTAGCAGAGGTTGTCACCGTAGGCGAGGTAGCACACCACCTCAAAGCCACCCGAACATCTGCCCCTGGACCTGACGGGATGTCGACCAGGTTACTGAAGTCCATCCCCCCAAGGATTCTCGCTAAGACATTCAACCTGTGGATGGCTACGTCTACCCTACCAGAGCCACTCAAAGCTAACCGCACAGTGTTGATACCTAAAGTCCCCAATCCCACTGAACCAAAGGACTATCGACCAATCACCATCTCATGTGTCATAGTCCGACTGCTACATAAGATCCTTAGCAGCCGCATTACGCGCCTCATCAAGATCGATGATGCTCAAAAGGCATTCGTCCCTATAGACGGATGTCTTGAGAACCTCACGATCTTAGATGCGATCGCCGGTCGTGCGCGGGCACACGCCCACGGTGTGCACCTGGCATTCCTCGACATGGCCAAAGCATTCGATAGTGTTTATCATAACACTATCGAGCGGGCCATGTCGCGGAAAGGCATTCCAGCCGCTGTCAGGGCATATATTATGTCGTCGTACGAGCAGGCCTTCACCCACATTGAAGGAAGCGACGATAATGCGGACAAGGTGAATATGACTCGTGGGGTCAAACAAGGTGATCCCTTATCGCCTATCCTTTTTAACCTTGTGATTGACGAGGGAATCACAAGAGTTAAAGAGACAGGCGTGGGAGTGAAATTGGGTGACCAACGGGTATCAGCACTTGCGTTTGCTGATGATCTGGTTCTGGTAGCACAGACGCCCACTGGCCTCCAGAAGGCAATTGATGTCATGGCTGAGACCCTTGCGGGGGGTGGACTTCAAATCAACCCGGGAAAGTGCCGTACCCTCAGCATGGAAGTCGACGGCAAACGCAAGACTTGGTATGTCAATCAACAAGAGGACATTCCAAGTCTTGGGCAGCGCTGTCGGTTCCATGAATGCTGAGGACGAGTATAAGTACCTCGGCATCTTGGTCGGATCTAAGGGGCGGCGGAAGTCCTACGGCGCCCTGCTAGAAGAGGGGCTCCTAAACATCACCAGAGCCCCTCTAAAACCTCAGCAAAGAGTTGCGTTGCTTGTAGGGACACTTGGTGCCCAAGCTCAATCATCGACTGGTGCTAGGTGAAGTTTATAAGACGCAGTTAGCACGTATGGACAGGCAGGTGCGAGTGGCAGTCCGCCGCTGGCTCCGCCTAGCCCATGACGTGCCCTGCGCATACTTTCACTCGGCTACAGGAGATGGGGGCTTGGGTATACCGGACTTTGTCTCGACCGTCCGTCTTAATAAACAAGCGCGGTTCGAGAAGTTACTCACCTCGACCGACCCGGTGATTCATGCGGCAGTTCGGGAGCCTGCAGTAATGAGCAAACTGCAGCGCTGGGCCGGACCCGCACGCATTGCTGGTCGGCAGGCGGGTAACAAGACCGAACGCCTGCACGCATGGAGGTCCAACTTAGTCAGTACTGTTGACGGAGCGGCTCTCGCTCCATCTGCTGCCGTGCCTCAGGTTAGCAGATGGGTCACCAGCGGGAACCGTTTCCTGTCCGGTTCGGACTATGTGAAGGCCGTCCAAGTCAGGATAGGCGCGCTGCCGACCCCAGCCAGGGCGTCCAGAGGCCGGCCCGAGATCAGCGGCCTCTGTGACACCTGTCGTAAACCTGGGACACTGGGGCACGTCGCTCAGATGTGCCCTCGTACCCATGGGGGTCGTGTCAGACGGCACGATAATTTTTTTTTTTTTTTTTGCTTTGTCGCTGTCTCCCGCGTTTGCGAGGTAGCGCAAGGAAACAGACGAAAGAAATGGCCCAACCCACCCCCATACACATGTATATACATACGTCCACACACGCAAATATACATACCTACACAGCTTTCCATGGTTTACCCCAGACGCTTCACATGCCCTGATTCAATCCACTGGCAGCACGTCAGCCCCGGTATACCACATCGCTCCAATTTACTCTATTCCTTGCCCTCCTTTCACCCTCCTGCATGTTCAGGCCCCGATCACACAAAATCTTTTTCACTCCATCTTTCCACCTCCAATTTGGTCTCCCTCTTCTCCTCGTTCCCTCCACCTCCGACACATATATCCTCTTGGTCAATCTTTCCTCACTCATTCTCTCCATGTGCCCAAACCATTTCAAAACACCCTCTTCTGTTCTCTCAACCACGCTCTTTTTATTTCCACACATCTCTCTTACCCTTACGTTACTTACTCGATCAAACCACCTCACACCACACATTGTCCTCAAACATCTCATTTCCAGCACATCCATCCTCCTGCGCACAACTCTATCCATAGTCCACGCCTCGCAACCATACAACACGATAATATCTGTGCATATTTGGCCGGACGGTTGAGACAGAGGGGGTACCAAGTGGTCTGTGAGCCTCGCATCCCTATTGCGGGGTCCTTTAGGAAGCCGGACATCGTGGCTTCCAAAGGGACAGAGGCCTGGATAATAGATGCCCAGGTCTCTGGTGTCCACCTCGCACTCTCAACTGCACATAGGCACAAGTGCAGTTATTACGGTACCCCGGAAGTCCTACAGGGCGTACGGGATCTAACCGGTAAAGACACCGTGCACCTAACATCAGCCACTGTCAACTGGCGAGGTGCATGGTGTCAAGAGAGTGCGAGTGCTCTCATTGGGCTAGGGCTGACACACCGGGACCTAGAGGTGTGCAGTGTCAAAGCCCTAACCTGGACGCATTCCCTCTACCGAATGTGGTCCAAGAGCACAGGGTAACATAATCGGGCCTGCCTCGAACATCTGGTGTCGGCCGCCAGGCAGGTCGAAGGTCATCTCCCCTTTGTTGGCTTAGGGTGTGCGGGATTAGCCTGTTCTCCCGTGGCTCCCGGGCAGGTACCAGTTCCTGAGGGCGGGTTGTCGGGCGGGCGGTGGACGCCTTGGCAGGGTTGCCCATTGCTCCCGACCGACAGGCCGTTCTGGAAGGTTGAGCGGTGCTGGGAGGTTTCTGTGCTTCAGGTTCGGTAAGGTCATATTTCGAACCATCATCTTTCTGCCATCTCCTACTGATTTCCGCCTTTGCTATCAGCAGTTTGATCTTAATCTTCCTCTTCCTCTGTCCATACGATCTTACTTCAATTAAACACTTCTTTCACTATCTACATGTAGTTTAGGTCGCTTACCGACATCCACCCCTTTTGTGTAGTTAAATAACTCTCAAAAGAGAAGCACAGTTCATTAGAAATGTAGTTAGACCTTCCTGCACGTCCCAATCAACTAATTGGGAATCTATGAAGATAATGCACCGGGGCAGGGAGCTGACACGGGGCGAGTCATGACCCCAGCTGGTGCACCAGGGCAGGGAGCTGACACAGGGCGAGTCATGACCCCAGCTGGTACACCAGGGCAGGGAGCTGACACGGGGCGAGTCATGACCCCCAGCTGGTGCACCAGGGCAGGGAGCTGACACGGGGCGAGTCATGACCCCCAGCTGGTACACCAGGGCAGGGAGCTGACACAGGGCGAGTCATGACCCCAGCTGGTACACCAGGGCAGGGAGCTGACACAGGGGCGAGTCATGACCCCCAGCTGGTGCACCAGGGCAGGGAGCTGACACAGGGCGAGTCATGACCCCAGCTGGTGCACCAGGGCAGGGAGCTGACACGGGGCGAGTCATGACCCCCAGCTGGTACACCAGGGCAGGGAGCTGACACAGGGCGAGTCATGACCCCCAGCTGGTGCACCGGGGCAGGGAGCTGACACAGGGCGAGTCATGACCCCCAGCTGTGCACGGGCAGGGAGTGCCAGGGAGTATGCCAGCTGGTGCCCGGGCGGGAGTGACAGGCGAGTCTGACCCCAGTGGTGCACGGGGCGGAGCTGACACAGGGCGAGTCATGACCCCCAGCTGGTGCACCGGGGCAGGGAGCTGACACAGGGCGAGTCATGACCCCCAGCTGGTGCACCGGGGCAGGGAGCTGACACAGGGCGAGTCATGACCCCCAGCTGGTGCACCGGGGCAGGGAGCTGACACGGGGCCAGAGGCCACCTTACCCTCCCTGTCTGGAGGGAGGAGGGTAGCAGCTGTGGTGGTGGGAGTGGCAGACGTGTTATCTAGGTCAGCACGGACCATCACAACACCAGACACCTGGTACGGTGGTCACGGACCATCACAACACCAGACAGCTGGTACGGTGGTGACGGACCATCACAACACCAGACAACTGGTACGGTGGTCACGGACCATCACAACACCAGACAGCTGGTACGGTGGTCACGGACCATCACAACACCAGACACCTGGTACGGTGGTCACGGACCATCACAACACCAGACACCTGGTACGGTGGTCACGGACCATCACAACACCAGACACCTGGTACGGTGGTGACGGACCATCACAACACCAGACAGCTGGTACGGTGGTCACGGACCATCACAACACCAGACACCTGGTACGGTGGTCACGGACCATCACAACACCAGACAGTTGGTACGGTGGTCACGGACCATCACAACACCAGACACCTGGTACGGTGGTCACGGACCATCACAACACCAGACAGCTGGTACGGTGGTGACGGACCATCACAACACCAGACACCTGGTACGGTGGTGACGGACCATCATAACACCAGACACCTGGTACGGTGGTCACGGACCATCACAACACCAGACACCTGGTACGGTGGTCACGGACCATCACAACACCAGACAGCTGGTACGGTGGTCACGGACCATCACAACACCAGACACCTGGTACGGTGGTCACGGACCATCACAACACCAGACAGCTGGTACGGTGGTCACGGACCATCACAACACCAGACACCTGGTACGGTGGTCACGGACCATCACAACACCAGACACCTGGTACGGTGGTCACGGACCATCACAACACCAGACAGTTGGTACGGTGGTCACGGACCATCACAACACCAGACACCTGGTACGGTGGTCACGGACCAACACAACACCAGACACCTGGTACGGTGGTCACGGACCATCACAACACCAGACAGCTGGTACGGTGGTCATGAACCATCACAACACCAGACAGCTGGTACGTTGGTCACGGACCATTACAACACCAGACAGCTGGTACGGTGGTCACGGACCATCACAACACCAGACAGCTGGTACGGTGGTCACGGACCATCACAACACCAGACAGCTGGTACGGTGGTCACGGACCATCACAACACCAGACAGCTGGTACGATGGTAACGGACCATAGCAACACCAGACAGCTGGTACGGTGGTCACGGACCATCACAACACCAGACAGCTGGTACGGTGGTCACGGACCATCACAACACCAGACAGCTGGTACGATGGTAACGGACCATAGCAACACCAGACAGCTGGTACGGTGGTCTCCGTGACCATCACAACAACAGAGAGCTGGTACTGTGGTCATGGACCATCACAACACCAGACAGCTGGTACAATGGTCACGGACCATCACAAGACCAGACAGCTGGTACGGTGGTAATGGACCATCACAACACCAGACAGCTGGTAAGTTTGTCACTGACCATCACAACACCAAAGAGCTGGTATGGTGGTCACGCACCATCAGAACACCAGACAGCTGGTACGGTGGTCAGGGACCATCACAAAACCAGACAGCTGGTAAGTTTGTCGCTGACCTTGTATTGTTGTACTCTCTTGTATCCATATTGTATCTTGTATAATTGTATTCTCCTGTATCTGTATTGTATGTTGTATTGATGTATTCTCTTGTATCTGTATTGTATTTTTCATTATTGTATTCTCATAAATCTCTATTGTATCTTGTATTATTGTATTCTCATGTGTCTGTATTGTATATTATATTGTTGTATTCTCTTGTATCTGGATGGAATCTTGTAATATTGTATTTTCCTATATGTATATTGTATCTTGTATTATTGTATTTTCTTGTATCTGTATTGAATTTTATATTGTTGTATTCTCTTGCATCTGTATAGTATCTTGTATTATTTCATTATGTTATATCTGTATTGTATCTTGTATAATTGTATTCTCCTGTATCTGTATTGTATCTTGTAACAATGTATTATCTTGTATCTGTATTGTGTCTTGTATTATTGTATTATGTTGTATCTGTATTTGTACTGTTATTCTCTTGTATCTGTACTGTAACTTGAATCATCATATTCTCATATCTTTATTGTATCCTGTATTATTATATTCTCTTGCATCTCTATTGTATTTTGTATCATTGTACTGTCTTGTATCTGTATTGTATCTTGTATCATTGTATTCTTATTGTATTCTTTTTTTTCTCTTTTCATACTCGTACATATATGTTGGTGACCCTCATCCAATCACTGTCTGCTTCATCACTGTGTGAGATGTGACCTGGAAACATCACCTGGTGTGTCTGTGTGTGACCTAGAAACATCACCTGGTGTGTCTGTGTGTGACCTGGTAACATCACTGTGTGAGATGTGACCTGGAAACATCACCTGGTGTGTCTGTGTGTGACCTGGTAACATCACCTGGTGTGTCTGTGTGTGATCCTGGTAACATCACCTGGTGTGTCTGTGTGTGACCTGGAAACATCACCTGGTGTGTCTGTGTGTGATCCTGGTAACATCACCTGGTGTGTCTGTGTGTGACCTGGTAACATCACCTGGTGTGTCTGTGTGTGACCTGGTAACATCACCTGGTGTGTCTGTGTGTGATCCTGGTAACATCACCTGGTGTGTCTGTGTGTGACCTGGTAACATCACCTGGTTTGTCCGTGCGTGATCCTGGTAACATCACCTAGTGTGTCTGTGTGTGACCTGGTAACATCACCTGGTGTGTCTGTGTGTGACCTGGTAACATCACCTAGTGTGTCTGTGTGTGACCTGGTAACATCACCTGGTGTGTCTGTGTGTGACCTGGTAACATCACCTGGTAACATCACCTAGTGTGTCTGTGTGTGATCCTGGTAACATCACTGTGTGAGATGTGACCTGGAAACATCACCTGGTGTGTCTGTGTGTGACCTGGTAACATCACCTGGTGTGTCTGTGTGTGACCTGGTAACATCATATGGTGTGTCTGTGTGTGACCTGGTAACATCACCTGGTGTGTCTGTGTGTGATCCTGGTAACATCACCTGGTGTGTCTGTGTGTGACCTGGTAACATCACCTAGTGTGTCTGTGTGTGATCCTGGTAACATCACCTGGTGTGTCTGTGTGTGACCTGGTAACATCACCTAGTGTGTCTGTGTGTGACCTGGTAACATCACCTGGTGTGTCTGTGTGTGACCTGGTAACATCACATGGTGTGTCTGTGTGTGACCTGGTAACATCACCTGGTGTGTCTGTGTGTGATCCTGGTAACATCACCTGGTGTGTCTGTGTGTGACCTGGTAACATCACCTGGTTTGTCCGTGCGTGATCCTGGTAACATCACCTGGTGTGTCTGTGTGTGACCTGGTAACATCACCTGGTGTGTCTGTGTGTGACCTGGTAACATCACCTAGTGTGTCTGTGTGTGACCTGGTAACATCACCTGGTGTGTCTGTGTGTGACCTGGTAACATCACCTGGTGTGTCTGTGTGTGACCTGGTAACATCACATGGTGTGTCTGTGTGTGACCTGGTAACATCACCTAGTGTGTCTGTGTGTGATCCTGGTAACATCACCTGGTGTGTCTGTGTGTGACCTGGTAACATCACCTAGTGTGTCTGTGTGTGATCCTGGTAACATCACTGTGTGAGATGTGACCTGGAAACATCACCTGGTGTGTCTGTGTGTGACCTGGTAACATCACCTGGTGTGTCTGTGTGTGACCTGGTAACATCACATGGTGTGTCTGTGTGTGACCTGGTAACATCACCTGGTGTGTCTGTGTGTGATCCTGGTAACATCACCTGGTGTGTCTGTGTGTGACCTGGTAACATCACCTAGTGTGTCTGTGTGTGATCCTGGTAACATCACCTGGTGTGTCTGTGTGTGACCTGGTAACATCACCTAGTGTGTCTGTGTGTGATCCTGGTAACATCACCTGGTGTGTCTGTGTGTGACCTGGTAACATCACATGGTGTGTCTGTGTGTGACCTGGTAACATCACCTAGTGTGTCTGTGTATATTAGGCTCATGTGTGATGTTACAAGTCTCTGTTGTAGGATGTTTCCTCGGTCTTGGGTCTCCAGTTGTGACCAACGTTATCACAGGCATCAACATCATCAGACTTCGTCTACATCTGCTGAAGCTTTGCTGTTGTGAACAGGTTGTGGCCAAGTGTCTGGTTGTTGTGAACAGGTTGTGGCCAAGTGTCTGGTTGTTGTGAACACGCTGTGGCCAAGTGTCTGGCTGTTGTGAACAGGTTGTGGCCAAGTGTCTGGTTGTTGTGAACAGGTTGTGGCCAAGTGTCTGGCTGTTGTGAACAGGTTGTGGCCAAGTGTCTGGCTGTTGTGAACAGGTTGTGGCCAAGTGTCTGGCTGTTGTGAACAGGTTGTGGCCAAGTGTCTGGTTGTTGTGAACAGGTTGTGGCCAAGTGTCTGGCTGTTATGAACAGGTTGTGGCCAAGAGTCTGGCTGTTGTGAACAGGTTGTGGCCAAGTGGCTGGTTGTTGTTAACAGGTTGTGGCCAAGTGTCTGGCTGTTGTGAACAGGTTGTGGCCAAGTGTCTGGCTGTTGTGAACAGGTTGTGGCCAAGTGTCTGGTTGTTGTGAACAGGTTGTGGCCAAGTGTCTGGCTGTTATGAACAGGTTGTGGCCAAGTGTCTGGCTGTTGTGAACAGGTTGTGGCCAAGTGTCTGGCTGTTGTGAACAGGTTGTGGCCAAGTGTCTGGCTGTTGTGAACAGGTTGTGGCCAAGTGTCTGGTTGTTGTGAACAGGTTGTGGCCAAGTGTCTGGCTGTTATGAACAGGTTGTGGCCAAGAGTCTGGTTGTTGTGAACAGGCTGTGGCCAAGTGGCTGGTTGTTGTTAACAGGTTGTGGCCAAGTGTCTGGCTGTTGTGAACAGGTTGTGGCCAAGTGTCTGGCTGTTGTGAACAGGTTGTGGCCAAGTGTCTGGCTGTTGTGAACAGGTTGTGGCCAAGTGTCTGGCTGTTATGAACAGGTTGTGGCCAAGAGTCTGGTTGTTGTGAACAGGCTGTGGCCAAGTGGCTGGTTGTTGTTAACAGGTTGTGGCCAAGTGTCTGGCTGTTGTAAACAGGTTGTGGCCAAGTGTCTGGTTGTTGTGAACAGATTGTGGCCAAGTGTCTGGCTGTTGTGAACAGGCTGTGGCCAAGTGTCTGGTTGTTGTGAACAGGTTGTGACCAAGTGTCTGGTTGTTGTGAACAGGTTGTGGCCAAGTGTCTGGTTGTTGTGAACAGGTCGTGGCCAAGTGTCTGGCTGCTGTGAACAGGCTGTGGCCAAGTGTCTGTTTGTTGTGAACAGGTTGTGGCCAAGTGTCTGGCTGCTGTGAACAGGTTGTAGCCAAGTGTCTGGTTGTTGTGAACAGGTTGTGGCCAAGTGTCTGGCTGTTGTGAACAGGTTGTGGCCAAGTGTATGGCTGTTGTGAACAGGCTGTGGCCAAGTGTCTGGTTGTTGTGAACAGGTTGTGGCCAAGTGTCTGGCTGTTGTGAACAGGTTGTGGCCAAGTGTCTGGCTGTTGTGAACAGGTTGTGGCCAAGTGTCTGGCTGTTGTGAACAGGTTGTGGCCAAGTGTCTGGCTGTTGTGAACAGGTTGTGGCCAAGTGTCTGGCTGTTGTGAACAGGTTGTGGCCAAGTGTCTGGTTGTTGTGAACAGGTTGTGGCCAAGTGTCTGGCTGTTATGAACAGGTTGTGGCCAAGAGTCTGGTTGTTGTGAACAGGCTGTGGCCAAGTGGCTGGTTGTTGTTAACAGGTTGTGGCCAAGTGTCTGGCTGTTGTTAACAGGTTGTGGCCATGTGTCTGGTTGTTGTGAACAGATTGTGGCCAAGTGTCTGGCTGTTGTGAACAGGTTGTGGCCAAGTGTCTGGTTGTTGTGAACAGGTTGTGACCAAGTGTCTGGTTGTTGTGAACAGGTTGTGGCCAAGTGTCTGGTTGTTGTGAACAGGTCGTGGCCAAGTGTCTGGCTGCTGTGAACAGGCTGTGGCCAAGTGTCTGTTTGTTGTGAACAGGTTGTGGCCAAGTGTCTGGCTGCTGTGAACAGGTTGTAGCCAAGTGTCTGGTTGTTGTGAACAGGTTGTGGCCAAGTGTCTGGCTGTTGTGAACAGGTTGTGGCCAAGTGTATGGCTGTTGTGAACAGGCTGTGGCCAAGTGTCTGGTTGTTGTGAACAGGTTGTGGCCAAGTGTCTGGCTGTTGTGAACAGGTTGTGGCCAAGTGTCTGGCTGTTGTGAACAGGTTGTGGCCAAGTTTCTGGCTGTTGTGAACAGGTTGTGGCCAAGTGTTTGGCTGTTGTGAACAGGTTGTGGCCAAGTGTCTGACTGTTGTGAACAGGTTGTGGCCAAGTGTCTGGTTGTTGTGAACAGGTTGTGGCCAAGTGTGTGGACGGCTTTTGTGAACAGGTTGTGGCCAAGTGTCTGACTGTTGTGAACATGTTGTAGCCAAGTGTCGGGTTGTTGTGAACAGGTTGTGGCCAAGTGTCTGGCTGTTGTGAACAGGTTGTGGCCAAGTGTGTGGACGGCTGTTGTGAACAGGTTGTGGCCAAGTGTCTGACTGTTGTAAACAGGGTGTAGCCAAGTGTCGGGTTGTTGTGAACAGGTTGTAGCCAAGTGTCTGGCTGTTGTGAACAGGTTGTAGCCAAGTGTCTGGCTGTTGTGAACAGGTTGTGGCCGTGTCTGGTTGTTGTGAACTGGTTGTAGGCAAGTGTCTGGCTGTTGTGAACAGGTTGTAGCCAAGTGTCTGGCTGTTGTGAACAGGTTGTGGCCTAGTGTCTGGCTGTTGTGAACAGGTTGTGGCCTAGTGTATGGCTGTTGTGAACAGGTTGTGGCCAAGTGTGTGGACGGCTGTTGTGAACAGGTTGTGGCCAAGTGTCTGGTTGTTGTGAACAGGTTGTGGCCAAGTGTGTGGACGGCTGTTGTGAACAGGTTGTGGCCCAGTGTCTGGTTGTTGTGAACAGGTTGTAGACAAGTGTCTGGCTGTTGTGAACAGGTTGTAGCCAAGTGTCTGGTTGTTGTGAACAGGTTGTAGCCAAGTGTCTGGCTGTTGTGAACAGGTTGTAGCCAAGTTTGTGGACGGCTGTTGTGAACAGGTTGTGGCCAAGTGTCTGGCTGTTGTGAACAGGTTGTGGCCAAGTGTCTGGCTGTTGTGAACAGGATGCAGCCAAGTGTCTGGTTGTTGTCAACAGGTTGTAGCCAAGTGTGTGGACGGTTGTTGTGAACAGGTTGTGGCCAAGTGTCTGGTTGTTGTGAACAGGTTGTAGCCAAGTGTCTGGCTGTTGTGAATAGGTAGTAGCCAAGTGCCTGGTTGTTGTGAACAGGTTGTAGCCAAGTGTCTGGTTGTTGTGAACAGGTTGTAGCCAAGTGTCTGGCTGTTGTGAACAGGTTGTAGCCAAGTGTCTGGTTGTTGTGAACAGGTTGTAGCCAAGTGTCTGGTTGTTGTGAACAGGTTGTAGCCAAGTGTCTGGCTGTTGTGAACAGGTTATGGCCAAGTGTGTGGACAGCTGTTGTGAACAGATTGTAGCCAAGTGTCTGGCTGTTGTGAACAGGTTGTGGCCAAGTGTGTGGACGGCTGTTGTGAACAGGTTGTGGCCAAGTGTCTGGTTGTTGTGAACAGGTTGTAGCCATGTGTCTGGCTGTTGTGAACAGGTTGTAGCCAAGTGTGTGGACGGCTGTTGTGAACAGGTTGTGGCCAAGTGTGTGGACGGCTGTTGTGAACAGGTTGTGGCCAAGTGTCTGGCTGTTGTGAACAGGTTGTAGCCAAGTGTCTGGTTGTTGTGAACAGGTTGTGGCGAAGTGTCTGGTTGTTGTGAACAGGTTGTGGCCAAGTGTCTGGTTGTTGTGAACAGGTTGTGGCCAATTGTATGGTTGTTGTGAACAGGTTGTGGCAAAGTGTCTGGTTGTTGTGAACAGGTTGTGGCCAAGTGTCTGGCTGTTGTGAACAGGTTATAGCCAAGTGTGTGGACGGATGTTGTGAACAGGTTGTGGCCAAGCGTCTGGCTGTTGTGAACATGTTGTGGCCAAGTGTGTTGACGGCTGTTGTGAACAGATTGTAGCCAAGTGTCTGGTTGTTGTGAACAGGTTGTGGCCAAGTGTCTGGTTGTTGTGAACTGGTTGTGGCCAAGTGTGTGGACGGCTGTTGTGAACAGGTTGTGGCCAAGTGTCTGGTTGTTGTGAACAGGTTGTGGCCCAGTGTCTGGCTGTTGTGAACAGGTTGTAGCCAGGTGTCTGGTTGTTGTGAACAGGTTGTGGCCAAGTGTCTGGCTGTTGTGAACAGGTTGTGGCCAAGTGTGTGGACGGCTGTTGTGAACAGTTGTGAACAGGTTGTGGCCAAGTGTGTGGACGGCTGTTGTGAACAGGTTGTGGCCAAGTGTCTGGTTGTTTTAAACAGGTTGTAACCAAGTGTCTGGCTGTTGTGAAAAGGTTGTGGCCAAGTGTCTGGCTGCTGTGAACAGGTTGTGGTCAAGTGTCTGGCTGTTGTGAACAGGTTGTGGCCAAGTGTCTGGCTGTTGTGAACAGGTTGTGGCCAAGTGTGTGCACGGCTGTTGTGAACAGGTTGTGGCCAAGTGTCTTGTTATTGCGAACAGGTTGTGTCGAAGTGTCTTTCTGTTGTGAAATGTTATAGCCAAGTGTGTGGACGGCTTTTGTGAACAGGTTGTGGAAATGTGTCTGGTTGTTGTGAACAGGTTGTGGCCAAGTGTCTGGCTGTTGTGAACAGGTTGTGGCCAAGTGTCTGGACGACTATTGTGAACAGGTTGTGGCCAAGTGTCTGGTTGTTGCGAACAGGTCGTGGCCAAGTGTCTGGCTGTTGTGAACAGGTTATAGCCAAGTGTGTGGACGGCTTTTGTGAATAGGTTGTGGCCAAGTGTCTGGTTGTTGTGAACAGGTTGTAGCCAAGTGTCTGGCTGTTGTGAACAGGTTGTGGAAATGTGTCTGGCTGTTGTGAACAGGTTGTGGCCAAGTGTGTGGACGGCTGTTGTGAACAGGCTGTGGCCAAGTGTCTGGTTGTTGTGAACAGTTCATGGCCAAGTGTCTGGTTGTTGTGAACAGGTTATGGCCAAGTGTCTGGTTGTTGTGAACAGGTTGTGGCCAAGTGTCTGGCTGTTTTGAACAGGTTGTGGCCAAGTGTCTGGTTGTTGTGAACAGGTTGTGGCCAAGTTTCTGGTTGTTTTAACAGGTTGTAGCCAAGTGTGTGGACGGCTGTTGTGAACAGGCTGTGGCCAAGTGTCTGGCTGTTGTGAACAGGTTGTGGCCACGTGTCTGGTTGTTGTGAACAGGTTGTGGCCAAGTGTCTGACTGTTGTGAACAGGTTGTAGCCAAGTGTGTGGACGGCTGTTGTGAACAGGTTGTAGCCAAGTGTGTGGACGGCTGTTGTGAACAGGTTGTGACCAAGTATCTGGTTGTTGTGAACAGGTTGTGGCTAAGTGTCTGGCTGTTGTGAACAGGTTGTGGCCAAGTGTGTGGACGGCTGTTGTGAACAGGTTGTAGCCAAGTGTCTGGCTGTTGTGAATAGGTTGTTGCCAAGTGTCTGGCTGTTGTGAACAGGTTGTGGCCAAGTGTCTGGTTGTTGTGAACAGGTTATAGCCATGTGTGTGGACGGCTGTTGTGAACAGGTTGTAGCCAAGTGTCTGGCTGTTGTGAACAGGTTGTGGCCAAGTGTGTGGACGGCTGTTGTGAACAGGTTGTAGCCAAGTGTCTGTCTGTTGTGAACATGTTGTGGCCAAGTTTCTGGCTGTTGTGAACAGGTTGTGGCCAAGTGTCTGGTTGTTGTGAACAGGTTATAGCCAAGTGTGTGGACGGCTGTTGAGAACAGGTTGTAGCCAAGTGTCTGGCTGTTGTTTAGAGGTTGTAGCCAAGTGTGTGGACGGCTGTTGTGAACAGGTTGTAGCCAAGTGTCTGGTTGTTGTGAACAGGTTGTGGCCAAGTGTGTGGACGGCTTTTGTGAACAGGTTGTAGCCAAGTGTCTGGCTGTTGTGAACAGGTTGTGGCCAAGTGTCTGGCTGTTGTGAACAGGTTGTGGCCAAGTGTCTGGTTGTTGTGAACAGGTTGTGGCCAAGTGTCTGGTTGTTGTGAACAGGTTGTGGCCAAGTGTCTGGTTGTTGTGAAAAGGTTGTGGCCAAGTGTCTGGCTGTTGTGAACAGGTTATAGCCAAGTGTGTGGACGGCTTTTGTGAACAGGTTGTTGCCAAGTGTCTGGTTGTTGTGAACAGGTTGTGGCCAAGTGTCTGGCTGTTGTGAACAGGTTGTGGCCAAGTGTCTGGTTGTTGTGAACAGGTTGTGGCCAAGTGTCTGGCTGTTGTGAACAGGTTGTAGGCAAGTGTGTGGATGGCTGTTGTGAACAGGTTGTAGCCAAGTGTCTGGCTGTTGTGAACAGTTTGTAGCCAAGTGTCTGGTTGTTGTGAACAGGTTGTAGCCAAGTGTGTGGACAGCTGTTGTTCTCGAGCTGATATGTGGAAGATGTAGACTTGAGAGGAAGCTGAGCTGTGAGTTGGACATTCTCATGGAAAACCGTGACATCTGTTAACACAACCCTTCCTGTGTGGTGAACTTGCCACATACACAACTGGTTAGTGTCATCTGGGCTGCACATAAACTGGTTAGTGTCATCTTGGCTACACATAAACTGGTTAGTGTCATCTTGGCTACACATAAACTGGTTAGTGTCATCTTGGCTACACATAAACTGGTGAGTGTCATCTTGGCTACACATAAACTGGTGAGTGTCATCTTGGCTACACATAAACTGGTTAGTGTCATCTTGGCTACACATAAACTGGTTAGTGTCATCTTGGCTACGCATAAACTGGTTAGTGTCATCTTGGCTACACAGAAGTTTTGTTTGCTCTAACAAGGAAGCCAACTGTGTTGATGTTACAAAATGTTTCTGTAATTTAGAATAATACAGTAAATTATCTAATGATGAAGTTAACATCTGTAATGGTTTAGTGTATGTCACTTTCTCAACACCAGTGGATCCTACTAATGCTACTACGTTTATAAGAGATATTATCATATAAAAAAAAGAATATACATATTACTAATGCAGATAATGCTAACCCAGATGTGGTTATAAACAAAAGTAATTATTTATCTATAATGAATGACCTTTTGAATGATGACACAACATATTTCAAACTCAGTAAAAATCCCTTAGAAGCAGTTAATTCTCACTTCAATAAAGAAATGAAGTTGTTGTTGAAAGGTAACATTTCTCATATCAAAAGTTTGTCATCTTTGTCCCCTTCATTGCCATCTATGTATGGACTTATCAAAACACATAAACAGAATTTTCCCGCAAGACCTATAGTGAGTTCAGTAAGCTCCATCACATATAAATTATCAAAATGGTTAGTTTCCTTATCAAGCCCTTTAGTGGGTAAGGTATCAAATTCTAATATCATGAACAATGTAGATTTAGTCAACAAGCTAAACAATATCTATGTTAATTTTGATTTCAAACTAGTTAGCTTTGATGTTTCCTCACTTTTCACTAAAGTTCCAGTTGATGACCTTTTAGAATATTTATTTGATGTCTTGGATGATTTTCATTTACCTGTTTCAAAGTCTGTTTCATTGAACTGATAAAATTGTGTATAAAAGACTGTGTATTTCAATTCAATGGAGATTATTATGCTCACAAATTTGGTATGGCAATGGGTAACCCTCTTTCACCTGTACTAAGTAATCTTTACATGGAATTTTTTTAAACAAAATTACTAAAGGATATCTTACCTTCTAATGCAATTTGGTTTAGGTATGTAGATGATGTTCTTTGTGTTTGGCCAAAAAAACGAAAATTTATAGATATTTACAAATATTTCTCCCCTTACTTAACAATTTAGTACCTTCCATCTAATCTAATGTAGAAAAATGAAAATAATGGTATGTTACCATTTTTAGATTACAAGTTTAAGTTTAGTATATACAGAAAACCTACCAATGTATGCTCATATAACCATTATTACTCATCTCAACATGAGGTAGCGCTAGGAAAAGACAACAAAGGCCACATTCGTTCACGCTCAGTCTCTAGCTGTCATGTATAATAAACCGAAACCACAGCTCCCTTTCCACATCCAGGCCCCATAAAACTTTCCATGGTTTACCCCAGACGCTTCACATGCCCTGGTTCAATCTATTGCCAGCACGTCGACCACGGTATACCACATCGTTCCAATTCAATATATTCCTTGGCCGCCTTTCATCCTCCTGTATGCTCAGGCCCCGATCACTCAAAATCTTTTTCACTCCATCCTTCCACCTCCAATTTGGTCTCCCACTTCTCGTTCCCTCCGTCTCTGACACATATATCCTCTTTGTCAATCTTTCCTCACTCATTCTCTCCATGTGTCCAAACCATTTCAATGCACCCACTTCTGCCTTATCAACCACACTCTTTTTATTACCACAAATCTCTCTTACCCTTTCATTACTTACTCGATCAAACCACCTCACACTACATATTGTCCTCAAACTTTTCATTTCCAACACATCCACCCTCCTCCGCACAACCCTATCTATAGCCCACGCCTTGCAACCATATAACATTGTTGGAACCACTATTCCTTCAAACATACCCATTTTTGCTCTCCGAGATAACGTTCTTGCTTTCCACACATTCTTCAACGCTCCCAGAACCTTCGCCCTCTCCCCCACACTGTGACTCACTTCCGCTTCCACAGTTCCATCCGCTGCCAAATCCACTCCCAGATATCTAAAACACTTCACTTCCTCCAGTTTTTCTCCATTCAAATTTATCTCCCATTTAACTTGACCCACCACCCTACTATATCTTATTCACATTTACTTTCAACTCTCTCCTTTCACACGCTTCCAAAATGAGTCACCAACTTCTGCAGTTTCTCACCTGAATCAGCCACAAGCGATGTATCACCAACGAACAACAACTGACTTGCTTCCCAAGTCCTCTCATCCACAACAGACTGCATACTTCCCCCTTTCTCCAAAACTCTTGCATTCACCTCCCTAACAACCCCATCCATAAACAAATTATACAACCATGGAGAAATCACGCACCCCTACCGTAGACCGACATTCACTGGGAACCAATCACTTTCCTCTCTTCCTACTGTTACACATGCCTTACATCGTTGGTAAAAACTTTTCACTGCTTCTAGCAACTTACCTCCCATACCATATATTCTTAATACCTGCCATGAAGCATTTCTATTAACCCGATTATATGCCTTCTCCAGATCCATAAATGCTACGTAGAAATCAATCTGTTTTTCTAAGTACTTATCACAAACATTCTTCAAAGCAAACACCTGATCCACACATTCTCTACCACTTCCGAAACCACACTGCTCTTCCCCAATCTGATGCTCTGTACATGCCTTCACCCTCTCAATCAATACCCTCCCATATAATTTACCAGGAATACTCAACAAACTTATACCTCTGTAATTTGAGCACTCACTCTTATCCCCTTTTCTTTGTACAATGGCACTATGCAAGCATTCCGCCAATCCTCAGGCACCTCACCATGAACCATACATACACTGAATATCCTCACCAACCAGTCAACAATACAGTCATCCCCTTTTTGAATAAATTCCACTGCAATACCATCCAAACCCGCCGCCTTGCCGGCATTCATCTCCCACAAAGCTTTCACTACCTCTTCTCTGTTTACCAAATCATTTTCTCCAACCCTCTCACTTTGCACACCACCTCGACCAAAACGCCCTATATCTGCCACTCTATCATCAAACGCATTCAACAAACCTTCAAAATACTCACTCCATCTCCTTCTCACATCACCACTACTTGTTATCACCTCCCAATTAGCCCCCTTCACCGATGTTCCCTTTTGTTCCCTTGTCTTACGCACTTTATTTACCTCCTTCCAAAACATCTCTATTCTCCCTAAGATTTAATGATTTGCCCTCTTTTTCACCTCTTGCACCTTTCTCTTGACCTCCTGCCTCTTTCTTTTATACATCTCCCAGTCATTTGCATTATTTCCCTGCAAAAACCGTCCAAATGCCTCTCTCTTCTCTTTCACTAATAATCTTACTTCTTCATCCCACCACTGACTACCCTTTCTAATCAACCCACCTCCCACTTTTCTCATGAGTCCAGGAGAGATAGTGAAAGGACTGATTTACATTAGCGTTGTGTCATAAAAGAAGTTCGTCAATTTCACGTTCTTGAAACAATAACAAATCAATAATTAGTCTTTTTTCTTGTTTATTATTATGTTAACTTGTTTCACCAGATCAAACTTCCTTCATCATTACTCTCAAATGTTTTGTTATCACTTTTGATAAGTTATCTCCGGCGTCTGATCTGATAACCAGCATATTTTTGAACACCAGCAGTCAGGAATTTCATGAAAACTTGACTAACATTAAATCTAACATCAAAATTACAACATAGTTCTCATAGATACAATGTGTTGCTATATGCCACTCTTGCTCTCACCTCCAGCCTTACCATAACAGGTTCATGTTATATTTTGATGTTACAGACCATTATAATGTTATATTTTGATGTTACATATCAATTTAGTTTTGTATTTTGATGTTACATATCAGTATAATGTTATATTTTGATGTTACATACAATTGTAATTTTATATTTTGATGTTACATATCATTATAATGTTATATTTTGATGTTACATATCATTATAATGTTATATTTTGATGTTACATATCATTATAATGTTATATTTTGATGTCATATATCAATTTAATTTTGTATTTTGATGTTACATATCAGTATAATGTTATATTTTGATGTTACATACAATTGTAATTTTGTATTTTGATGTTACATATCATTATAATGTTATATTTTGATGTTACATATCATTATAATGTTATATTTTGATGTTACATATCATTATAATGTTATATTTTGATGTTATATATCATTATAATGTTATATTTTGATGTTACATATCATTATAATGTTATATTTTGATGTTACATATAATAATGTTATATTTTGATGTTACATATCATTGTAATTTTATATTTTGATGTTACACATCATTGTAATTTTATATTTTGATGTTACACATCTTTGTAATTTTATATTTTGATGTTACATTTCATTATAAAGTTATATTTTGATGTTACATATCATTGTAATTTTATATTTTGATGTTACATATCATTGTAATTTTATATTTTGATGTTACATATCATTGTAATTTTATATTTTGATGTAACATATCATTATAATGTTATATTTTGATGTTACATATTATAATGTTATATTTTGATGTTACTTATCATTATAATGTTATATTTTGATGTTACATAGCATTGTAATTTCATATATTGATGTTACATATCATAATGTTATATTTTGATGTTGCATATCATTATAATGTTATATTTTGATGTTACATATCATTGTAATTTTATATTTTGATGTTACGTATTATAATGTTATATTTTGATGTTACATATCATTATAATGTTATATTTCGATGTTACATACCATTGTAATTTTATATTTTGATGTTACACATCATTGTAATTTTATATTTTGATGTTACATATCATTGTAATTTTATATATTGATGTTACATATCATTATAATGTTATATTTTGATGTTACATATCATTGTAATTTTATATTTTGATGTTACATATCATTGTAATTTTATATTTTGATGTTACATATCATTGTAATTTTATATTTTGATGTTACATATCATTGTAATTTTATATTTTGATGTTACATATTATAATGTTATATTTTGATGTTACATATCATTATAATGTTATATTTTGATGTTACATATCATTATAATGTTATATTTTGATGTTACATATCATTATAATGTTATATTTTGATGTTACATATCATTGTAATTTTATATTTTGATGTTACATATTATAATGTTATATTTTGATGTTACATATCATTATAATGTTATATTTTGATGTTACATATCATTGTAATTTATATTTTGATGTTACATATTATAATGTTATATTTTGATGTTACATATCATTATAATGTTATATTTTGATGTTACATATCATTGTAATTTTATATTTTGATGTTACATATTATAATGTTATATTTTGATGTTACATATCATTATAATGTTATATATTGATGTTATCATAACAATTGTAATTTTATATTTTGATGTTACATATCATTACATATCATTGTAATCTATATTTTGATGTTACATATCATTGCTATGTTATATTTTGATGTTACATATCATTATAATGTCTATATTTTGATGTTACATATCATTATAATGTTATATATTGATGTTACATATCATTATAATGTTATATTTTGATGTTACATATCATTATAATGTTATATTTTTGATGTTACATATCATAATGTTATATTTTGATGTTACATATCATTATAATGCTTATATTTTGATGTTACATATCATTGTAATTTTATATTGATGTTACATTAATAATGTTATATTTTGATGTTACATATCATATAAATGTTATATTTTGATGTTACATATCATTGTAATTTTATATTTTGATGTTACATATCATTAATGTTATATATTGATGTTACATATCATTAGTAATTTATATTTTGAGTTACATATCAGTAATTTCTATATTTTGATGTTCATATTATAATGTTATATTTTGATGTTACATATCATTATAATGTTATATTTTGATGTTACATATCATTGTAATTTTATATTTTGATGTTACATATTATTGTATTTTATATTTTGATGTTACATATTATTATAATGTTATATTTTGGATGTTACATACTCAATTATATTTATATTTTGATGTTACATATCATTTGTATGTTATATTTTGATGTTACAATATTATAATGGTTATATTTTGATGTTACATATCATTAATCTGTTATTTTTGATGTTACATATCATTATAATGTTATATTTTGATGTTACATAATTATAATGTTATATTTTGATGTTACATATCATTATAAATGTTCTATATTTGATGTTACATATCATTTGAATTTTATATTTTGATGTTACATATCATTATAATGTTTATATTTTGATGTTACATATCATTGTAATTTATATTTTGATGTTACATATCATATAATGTTATATTTTGATGTTACATATCATTATAATGTTTATTTTTGATGTTACATATCATTGTAATTTTATATTTGATGTACATATCATTAATGTTAATATTTTGATGTTACATTATCATTATAATGTTATTTTTGATGTTACATTATCATTGTACTTTATATATTTGATGTTACATATATAATTGTATATTTTGATGTTACATATCATTATAATGTTATATTTTGATGTTACATATCATTATAATATTATATTTTGATGTTACATATCATTGTAATTTTATATTTTGATGTTACATATCATTGTAATTTTATATTTTGATGTTACATATCATTATAATGTTATATTTTGATGTTACATACCATTGTAATTTTTATATTTTGATGTTACACATCATTGTAATTTTATATTTTGATGTTACATATCATTGTAATTTTATATATTGATTTTACATATCATTATAATGTTATATTTTGATGTTACATATCATTGTAATTTTATATTTTGCTGTTACATATTATAATGTTATATTTGATGTTACATATCATTATAATGTTATATATTGATGTCAAATATCATTATAATGTTATATTTTGTTGGTACATATCATTATAATGTTATATTTTGATGTTACATATCATTGTAATTTTATATTTTGATGTTACATATTATAATGTTATATTTTGATGTTACATATCATTATAATGTTATATTTTGATGTTACATATTGTAATTTTATATTTTGATGTTACATATCATTGTAATTTTATATTTTGATGTTACATATTATAATGTTATATTTTGATGTTACATATCATTATGATGTTATATTTTGACGTTACATATCATTATAATGTTATATTTTGATGTTACATATCATTACAATGTTATATTTTGATGTTACATATCATTGTAATTTTATATTTTGATGTTACATATTATAATGTTATATTTTGATGTTACATATCATTATAATGTTATATTTTGATGTTACATATCATTGTAATTTTATATTTTGATGTTACATATTATAATGTTATATTTTGATGTTACATATCATTATAATGTTATATTTTGATGTTACATATCATTGTAATTTTATATTTTGATGTTACATATTATAATGTTATATTTTGATGTTACATATCATTATAATGTTATATATTGATGTTATATACCATTGTAATTTTATATTTTGATGTTACATATCATTGTAATTTTATATATTGATGTTACATATCATTATAATGTTATATTTTGATGTTACATATCATTATAATGTTATATTTTGATGTTACATATCATTGTAATTTCTTATTTTGATGTTACATATTATGATGTTATATTTTGATGTTACACATCATTATAATGTTATATTTTGATGTTACATATCATTATAATGTTATATTTTGATGTTGCATATCATTATAATGTTATATTTTGATGTTACATATCATTATAATGTTATATTTTGATGTTACATATCATTATAATGTTATATTTTGATGTTACATATCATTATGATGTTATATTTTGATGTTACATATCATTATAATGTTATATTTTGATGTTACATATCATTATAATGTTATATTTTGATGTTACATATCATTATCATGTTATATTTTGATGTTACATATCATTATAACTTTATATTTTGATGTTACATATCATTGTAATTTTATATTTTGATGTTACATATCATTATAATGTTATATTTTGATGTTACAGATCATTATATTTCTCTATCATTATACACCAATAAACACTGGAAAAGATCCATAAATTTTCTCTTAGATACATATTTATAGAAGATTAATCAGAATCTTATGTGATAATATTATTGTGATGTAGAGGGGCCAGACTGCTGTAGTGTTGTCACATACAACATTATGGTGATGTAGAGGGGCCAGACTGCTGTAGTGTTGTCACTTACAACATTATGGTGAAGTAGTAGGGGCCAGACTGCTGTAGTGTTGTCACATACAACATTATGGTGATGTAGTAGGGGCCAGACTGCTGTAGTGTTGTCACATACAACATTCTGGTGATGTAGTAGGGGCCAGACTGCTGTAGTGTTGTCACATACAGTCTGCATGGCAGGTATAATGCTGTCCTGCATAACGTCACATGTAACGCATCAGCTGTAACGACACACCCATAGTACACTGTACCGTGACAACAACACCAGCAGACGTGACAACAACACCAGCAGACGTGACAACAACACCAGCAGACGTGACAACAACACCAGCAGATGTGACAACAACACCAGCAGACGTGTGTGCTAAGTGTTGGTTGTGGAGGTTAGGTTAGATTAGGTTAGGTTAGGTTAGGTTAGGTTAGGTTAGGTTAGATTAGGTTAGGTTAGGTTAGGTTAGGTTAGGTGTAACGGTGACGGAGAACAGGCGTTACTGAAGGAATTGTGGCCTCAGTGGAGGTGGTGCCTCCACCTTCTCCACCCCCGTAACCACCTCCACTGCCTCCCACTTGGTGTCCTTCACCTCCTCCACCCCCGAAACCACCTCCACTGCCTCCCACTTGGTGTCCTCCACCTTCCCCACCCCCGTAACCACCTCCGCTGCCTCCCACTTGGTGTCCTCCACCTTCCCCACCCCCGTAACCACCTCCACTGCCTCCCACTTGGTGTCCTCCACCTCCTCCACCCCCGTAACCACCTCCACTGCCTCCCACTTGGTGTCCTCCACCTTCCCCACCCCCATAACCACCTCCACTGCCTCCCACTTGGTGTCCTCCACCTTCCCCACCCCCGTAACCACCTCCGCTGCCTCCCACTTGGTGTCCTCCACCTCCTCCACCCCCGTAACCACCTCCACTGCCTCCCACTTGGTGTCCTCCACCTCCTCCACCCCCGTAACCACCTCCACTGCCTCCCACTTGGTGTCCTCCACCTTCTCCACCCCCATAACCACCTCCACTGCCTCCCACTTGGTGTCCTCCACCTTCTCCACCCCCATAACCACCTCCACTGCCTCCCACTTGGTGTCCTCCACCTTCTCCACCCCCATAACCACCTCCACTGCCTCCCACTTGGTGTCCTCCACCTTCTCCACCCCCATAACCACCTCCACTGCCTCCCACTTGGTGTCCTCCACCTTCTCCACCCCCATAACCACCTCCACTGCCTCCCACTTGGTGTCCCCCACAACAGACGCCAGACTTGCTCTCCAGCCCAGAGAATCCTGCACGAGGAATAAACAAACCATCGACCCCTGGTTTGTTGGAGAGTGCCCCACCTCCACCAGAGGAACCATCGACACCTGGTTTGTTGGAGAGTGCCCCACCAGAGGAACCATCGACCCCTGGTTTGTTGGAGAGTGCCCCACCTCCACCAGAGGAACCATCGACCCCTGGTTTGTTGGAGAGTGCCCCACCTCCACCAGAGGAACCATCGACCCCTGGTTTGTTGGAGAGTGCCCCACCAGAGGAACCATCGACCCCTGGTTTGTTGGAGAGTGCCCCACCTCCACCAGAGGAACCATCGACCCCTGGTTTGTTGGAGAGTGCCCCACCTCCACCAGAGGAACCATCGACCCCTGGTTTGTTGGAGAGTGCCCTACCAGAGGAACCATCGACCCCTGGTTTGTTGGAGAGTGCCCCACCTCCACCAGAGGAACCATCGACACCTGGTTTGTTGGAGAGTGCCCCACCTCCACCAGAGGAACCATCGACACCTGGTTTGTTGGAGAGTGCCCCACCTCCACCAGAGGAACCATCGACTCCTGGTTTGTTGGAGAATGCCCCACCAGAGGAACCATCGACTCCTGGTTTGTTGGAGAGTGCCCCACCAGAGGAACCATCGACACCTGGTTTGTTGGAGAGTGCCCCACCTCCACCAGAGGAACCATCGACCCCTGGTTTGTTGGAGAGTGCCCCACCAGAGGAACCTGGTTTGTTGGAGAGTGCCCCACCAGAGGAACCTGGTTTGTTGGAGAGTGGAGTGAGTAAACCGATAATGTCTCTCGTTGGTCTTAGGTTAACTGGTGTCGAAGTGGACGACTTGCTAACATGCTGAGGGTTCCTGCTGGGCTGGTGGAAGGTTATGTAGGTGGAGTTGTGGTGGTGGACGCCGCCAGACCCTCCGTCAGGCTGGTGGTGGACGCCGCCAGTCTGGTGTGGGTGAGCAGGAGTGAGGTTGGCGAGCACAAGCAGGAGCAACACTGCACCACCCACCATCGTGACCTGACCTGACGAAGAACAAACATGAACTGTTACTGAAGAACAAACATGAACTGTTACTGAAGAACAAACAGGAACTGTTACTGAAGAACAAACAGGAACTGTTACTGAAGAACAAACAGGAACTGTTACTGAAGAACAAACAGGAACTGTTACTGAAGAACAAACATGAACTTTTACTGAAGAACAGAGAAGAGTTCAACATCTTGAAACCATTACTGCCATCATGTGAGGACATTACTCTTACCATCATGTGAGGACATTACTCTTACCATCATGTGAGGACATTACTCTTACCATCATGTGAGGACATTACTCTTGCCATCATGTGAGGACATTACTCTTACCATCATGTGAGGACATTACTCTTACCATCATGTGAGGACATTACTCTTACCATCATGTGAGGACATTACTCTTACCATCTGTGAGGACATTACTCTTACCATCATGTGAGGACATTACTCTTACCATCATCTGAGGATATTACTCTTACCATCTGTGAGGACATTACTCTTGCCATCATGTGAGGATATTACTCTTACCATCTGTGAGGACATTACTCTTGCCATCATGTGAGGACATTACTCTTACCATCTGTGAGGACATTACTCTTGCCATCATGTGAGGACATTACTCTTACCATCTGTGAGGACATTACTCTTGCCATCATGTGAGGATATTACTCTTGCCATCATGTGAGGACATTACTCTTGCCATCATGTGAGGATGTTACTCTTGCCATCATGTGAAGACATTGCTCTTACAATTATCATGTGAGGATATTACTCTTGCATTCATCATGTGAGGGCATTACTCTTACCATCTGTGAGGGCATTCCTTTGCCATCATGTGAGGACATTACTCTTACCATCATGTGAGGACATTACTCTTGCCATCATGTGAGGACATTACTCTTGCCATCATGTGAGGATATTACTCTTACCATCTGTGAGGACATTACTCTTGCCATCATGTGAGGATATTACTCTTGCATTCATCATGTGAGGGCATTACTCTTACCATCTGTGAGGACATTACTCTTACCATCTGTGAGGACATTACTCTTACCATCTGTGAGGACATTACTCTTGCCATCATGTGATCATGTGAGGACATTACTCTTACCATCTGTGAGGACATTACTCTTACCATCTGTGAGGACATTACTCTTACCATCATATGAGGACATTACTCTTACCATCATGTGAGGACATTACTCTTACCATCATGTGAGGACATTACTCTTGCCATCATGTGAGAACATTACTCTTGCCATCATGTGAGGATATTACTCTTGCCATCATATGAGGACATTACTCTTGCCATCATGTGAGGACATTACTCTTACCATCATGTGAGGACATTGCTCTTACAATTATCATGTGAGGATATTACTCTTGCATTCATCATGTGAGGGCATTACTCTTACCATCTGTGAGGACATTACTCTTGCCATCATGTGAGGACATTACTCTTGCCATCATGTGATCATGTGAGGACATTACTCTTGCCATCATGTAAGGACATTACTCTTGCCATCATGTAAGGACATCAATCTTGCCATCATGTGAGGACATTACTGTTGCCATCATATGAGGACATTACTCTTGCCATCATGTAAGGACATCAATCTTACCATCATGTGAGGACATTACTCTTGCAATCATGTGAGGACATTACTCTTGCCATCATGTGAGGACATTACTCTTGCTATCATGTAAGGACATCAATCTTGCCATCATGTGAGGACATTACTGTTGCCATCATGTAAAGACATCAATCTTGCCATCATGTGAGGACATTACTCTTGCCATCATGTAAGGACATCAATCTTGCCATCATGTGAGGACATTACTGTTGCCATCATATGAGGACATTACTCTTGCCATCATATGAGGACATTACTCTTGCCATCATATGAGGACATTACTCTTGCCATCATATGAGGACATTACTCTTGCCATCATGTGAGGACATTACTCTTGCCATCATGTGAGGACATTACTCTTGCCATCATATGAGGACATTACTCTTGCCATCATGTGAGGACATTACTCTTGCCATCATATGAGGACATTACTCTTGCCATCATGTGAGGACATTACTCTTACCATCATGTGAGGACATTACTCTTGCCATCATGTGAGGACATTGCTCTTGCAATCATGTGAGGACATTACTCTTGCTATCATGTGAGGACATTACTCTTGCCATCATATGAGGACATTACTCTTGCCATCATGTGAGGACATTACTCTTGCCATCATATGAGGACATTACTTTTCCCATCATGTGAGGACATTACTCTTGCCATCATATGAGGACATTACTTTTCCCATCATATGAGGACATTACTCTTGCCATCATATGAGGACATTACTCTTACCATCATGTGAGGACATTACTCTTGCCATCATATGAGGACATTACTTTTCCCATCATGTGAGGACATTACTCTTGCCATCATATGAGGACATTACTCTTACCATCATGTGAGGACATTGCTCTTACCATCATGTGAGGACATTACTCTTACCATCATGTGAGGACATTACTCTTGCCATCATTATTTGAGGATATTACTTTCGCCATCATGTGAGGATATTACTCTTACCATCATGTGAGGACATTATTCTTGCCATCATGTGAGGACATTACTCTTGCCATCATATTTGGATATTACTCTTGTCACCATTGAGGACATTACTCTTGACATCATGTGAGGACATTACTCTTACCATCATGTGAGGACATTACTCTTACCATCATGTGAGGACATTACTCTTGCCATCATGTGAGGACATTACTCTTACCATCATGTGAGGACATTACTCTTACCATCATGTGAGGACATTACTCTTACCATCATGTGAGGACATTACTCTTACCATCTGTGAGGACATTACTCTTACCATCATGTGAGGACATTACTCTTACCATCATCTGAGGATATTACTCTTACCATCTGTGAGGACATTACTCTTGCCATCATGTGAGGATATTACTCTTACCATCTGTGAGGACATTACTCTTGCCATCATGTGAGGACATTACTCTTACCATCTGTGAGGACATTACTCTTGCCATCATGTGAGGATATTACTCTTACCATCTGTGAGGACATTACTCTTGCCATCATGTGAGGATATTACTCTTGCCATCATGTGAAGACATTGCTCTTACAATTATCATGTGAGGATATTACTCTTGCATTCATCATGTGAGGGCATTACTCTTACCATCTGTGAGGGCATTCCTTTGCCATCATGTGAGGACATTACTCTTACCATCATGTGAGGACATTACTCTTGCCATCATGTGAGGACATTACTCTTGCCATCATGTGAGGATATTACTCTTACCATCATCATGTGAGGACATTACTCTTGCCATCATGTGAGGACATTACTCTTGCCATCATGTGAGGACATTACTCTTGCCATCATGTGAAGACATTACTCTTGCCATCATATGAGGACATTACTCTTGCCATCATGTGAAGACATTACTCTTGCCATCATGTGAGGACATTACTCTTGCCATCATGTGAGGACATTACTCTTGCCATCATGTGAGGACATTACTCTTACCATCATGTGAGGACATTACTCTTGCCATCATATGAGGACATTACTCTTGCCATCATGTGAAGACATTACTCTTGCCATCATGTGAAGACATTACTCTTACCATCATGTGAGGACATTACTCTTGCCATCATGTGAGGACATTACTCTTGCCATCATGTGAGGACATTACTCTTACCATCATGTGAGGACATTACTCTTGCCATCATGTGATGACATTACTCTTGCCATCATATGAGGACATGACTCTTGCCATCATTATATGAGGACATTACTCTTGCCATCATGTGAGGACATTACTCTTGCCATCATGTGAGGACATTACTCTTGCCATCATGTGAAGACATTACTCTTGCCATCATGTGATGACATTACTCTTGCCATCATGTGAGGACATTACTCACCATCATGTGAGGATATTACTTTTGCCATCATATGAGGACATTACTCTTGCTATCATCATTTGAGGACATTACTCTTGCCGTAATGTGAGGACATTACTCACCATCATGTGAGGATATTACTTTTGCCATCATGTGAGGACATTACTCTTGCTATCATCATTTGAGGACATTACTCTTGACATCATGTGAGGACATTACTCTTACCATCATGTGAGGACATTACTCTTGCCATCATATGAGGACATTACTCTTGCCATCATGTGAGGACTTTACTCTGACCATAATGTGAGAAGATTACTTTCGCCATCATGTGAGGACATTACTCTTGCCATCATGTGAGGATATTACTCTTGCCATCATGTGAGGACATTACTCTTGCCGTAATGTGAGGACATTACTCACCATCATGTGAGGATATTACTTTTGCCATCATGTGAGGACATTACTCTTGCTATCATCATTTGAGGACATTACTCTTGCCATCATGTGAGGACATTACTCTTACCATCATGTGAGGACATTACTCTTGCCATCATATGAGGACATTACTCTTGCCATCATGTGAGGACTTTACTCTGACCACAATGTGAGAAGATTACTTTCGCCATCATGTGAGGACATTACTCTTGCCATCATGTGAGGACATTACTCTTGCCATCATGTGAGGACATTACTCTTGCCGTAATGTGAGGACATTACTCTTGCCATCATATGAGGACATTACTCTTGCCGTAATGTGAGGACATTACTCACCATCATGTGAGGATATTACTTTTGCCATCATATGAGGACATTACTCTTGCCATCATTTGAGGACATTACTCTTGACATCATGTGAGGACATTACTCTTGCCATCATATGAAGATATCACTCTTGCCATCATCTGAGGTCATTACTCTTGCCATTATAATGTGAGGACATTAATCCTGCCATCATGTGAGGATATTACTCTTGCCATCATGTGAGGACATTACTCTTGCCATCATGTGAGGACATTACTCTTGCCATCATGAGAGGACATTACTCTTGCCATCATGTGAGGACATTACTGTCACAATCATGTGATTACCATCATGTGAGGACATTACTCTTACCATCATGTGAGGACATTACTCTTACAATCATGTGAGGACATTACTCTTGCCATCATGTGAGGATATTACTCTTGCCATCATGTGAGGATATTACTCTTACAATCATGTGAGGACATTACTCTTACAATCATGTGAGGACATTGCTCTTGCCATCATCAGAGGACATTACTCTTGCCATCATGTGAGGACATTACTGTTACAATCATGTGATTACCATCATGTGAGGACATTACTCTTACCATCATGTGAGGACATTACTCTTACCATCATGTGAGGACATTACTCTTACCATCATGTGAGGGCATTACTCTTACCATCATGTGAGGACATTACTCTTACCATCATGTGAGGATATTACTCTTGCCATCATGTGAGGACATTACTCTTGCCATCATGTGAGGACATTACTCTTGCCATCATGTGAGGATATTACTCTTGCCATCATGTGAGGATATTACTCTTACAATCATGTGAGGACATTACTCTTACCATCATGTGAGGATATTACTCTTGCCATCATGTGAGGACATTACTCTTGCCATCATGTGAGGACATTACTGTTACAATCATGTGATTACCATCATGTGAGGACATTACTCTTACCATCATGTGAGGACATTACTCATACCATCATGTGAGGACATTACTCTTACCATCATGTGAGGGCATTACTCTTACCATCATGTGAGGACATTACTCTTGCCATCATGTGAGGACATTACTCTTGCCATCATGTGAGGACATTACTCTTACCATCATGTGAGGACATTACTCTTACCATCATGTGAGGATATTACTCTTGCCATCATGTGAGGACATTACTCTTGCCATCATGTGAGGACATTACTCTTGCCATCATGTGAGGACATTACTCTTGCCATCATGTGAGGACATTACTCTTACAATCATGTGAGGACATTACTCTTGCCATCATGTGAGGATATTACTCTTACCATCATGTGAGGACATTACTCTTACCATCATGTGAGGACATTTCTCTTGCCATCATGTGAGGACATTACTCTTACCATCATGTGAGGACATTACTCTTACCATCATGTGAGGACATTACTCTTACCATCATGTGAGGACATTTCTCTTGCCATCATGTGAGGACATTACTCTTGCCATCATGTGAGGACATTACTCTTACCATCATGTGAGGACATTACTCTTACCATCATGTGAGGACATTACTCTTACCATCATTTGAGGACACTATTCTTGCCATCACTTTGGGTCATATGTCTCAAATCAACTGAATTTCTCACTGGTAACATTTAATGAATTTAGGAGAATGGTGGTGAGACTTCACATGAAACACACTTAACACAAAAGGTGACAGGAAATGAGGTGAGGGGAGTGAGGGAGGAATGGGATGGAGTGGGGGAGGAATGGGATGTATTAAGGGAAGTCATGATGGCTTGCGCAAAAGATGCATGTCGCAAGAGAGAGGTGGGAGGTGGACAGATTAGAAGCGGTAGTGAATGGTGGAATGAAGTATGATTGTTAGGAAAAGAGAAGAGAGAGGGGTTTGGACGATACTTACAAGGAAGGAATGCAAATGACTGGAGATATATAGGAAAAAGCAGCAGTCAACAGGAAAGTGCAAGGGTTGAAAAGAGGGCAAATGAGAGTTGGGGTGAGAGAGTATCATTAAATTTTAGGGAGAATAAAAAGATGTTTTGGAAGGAGGTAAAAAATGTGCGTAAGACAAGGGAACAAATGGGATTGGTGAACGGAGCTGATGGGGAGGTAATAACAAGTAATGGTGAAGTGAAAAGGAGATGGAGTGAGTATTTTGAAGGTTTGTTGAATGTGTTTGATGATAGAGTGGCAGATATAGGGTGTTTTGGTCGAGGTGGTGTGTGAAGTGAGAGAGTCAGGGGGAATGATTTGGTAAACAGAGAAGAGGTAGTGAAGGCTTTCCGGAAGATTAAATTCGGCAAGGAGGGGGTTTTGGATAGTATTGCAGTGGAATTTATTAAGGAAGGGGGTGACTGTGTTGTTGACTGGTTGGTAAGGATATTCATTGTATATATGGATCATGACGAAGTGCCTGAGGATTGGCGGAATGCTTGCATAGTGCCATTGTACAAAGGCAAAGGGGATAAGACTGAGTGCTCAAATTACAGAGGTATAAGCTTGTTGAGTATTCCTGGTAAATTATATGGGAGGGTATTGATTGAGAAGGTGAAGGCATGTACAGAGCATCAAATTGGGGAAAAGCAGTGTGGTTTCAGAAGTGGTAGAGGATGTGTGGATCAGGTGTTTGCTTTGAAGAATGTATGTGACAAATACATAGAAGAGCAAATGGGTATGTATGTAGCATTTATGGATCTGGAGAAGGCATATGATAGAGTTGATAAAGATGCTCTGTGGAAGGTATTAAGAATATATGGTGTGGGAGGCAAGTTGTTAGAAGCAGTGGAAAGTTTTCATCGAGGATGTAAGGCATGTGTACGTGTAGGAAGAGATGAAAGTGATTGGTTCTCAGTGAATGTAGGTTTGCGGGAGGGGTGTGTGATGTCTCCATGGTTGTTTAATTTGTTTATGGATGGGGTTGTTAGGGAGGTGAATGCAAGAGTTCTGGAGAGAGGGTCAAGTATGCAGTCTGTTGTGGATGAGAGGACTCGGGAAGTGAGTCAGTTGTTGTTCGCTGATGATACAGCGCTGGTGGCTGATTCGTGTGAGAAACTGCGGAAGCTGGTGACTGAGTTTGGTAAAGTGTGTGAAAGAAGAAAGCTGAGAGTAAATGTGAATAAGAGCAAGGTTATTAGGTACAGTAGGGTTGAGGGACAAGTCAATTGGGAGGTAAGTTTGAATGGAGAAAAACTGGAGGAAGTGAAGTGTTTTAGATATCTGGGAGTGGATCTGGCAGCGGATGGAACCATGGAAGCTGAAGTGAGTCACAGGATTGGGGAGGGGTCGAAGGTTCTGGGAGCGTTGAAGAATGTGTGGAAGGCGAGAACGTTATCTCGGAAAGCAAAAATGGGTATGTTTGAAGGAATAGTGGTTACAACAATGTTATATGGTTGCAAGGCGTGGGCGATAGATAGTGTTGTGCGGAGGAGGGTGGATGTGTTGGAAATGAGATGTTTGAGGACAATATGTGGTGTGAGGTGGTTTGATGGAGTAAGTAATGAAAGGGTAAGAGAGATGTGTGGTAATAAAGAGAGTGTGGTTGAGAGAGCAGACGAGGATGTGTTGAAATGGTTTGGACACATGGAGAGAATGAGTGAGGAAAGATCGACAAGGATGACGTATGTGCAGAGGTGGATGAAGAGGAGGAAGCGGGAGGAAGTGGAAGGATGGAGTGAAAAAGATTTTTAGTGATGGGGTCTGAACATACAGGAGGGCGAAAGGCGTGGAAGGAATAGAGTGAATTGGAACGATGTGGTATACCGGGGTCGACGTGCTGTCAATGGATTGAACCAGGGTATGTGAAGTGTCTGGGGTAAACCATGGAAAGTTTTGTGGGGCCTGGATGTTTAAAGGGAGCTGTGGTTTCGGTGCATTACACATGACAACTAGACACTGAGTGTGAACGGATGTGGCCTTTGTTGTCTTTTCCTAGCGTTGTCTCGTTGGGGAGGGGGGTGGGGTTTAGGGGTGATATTTCGTGTGTGGCCGGGTGGCGGCGAGAGTGGATGAAGGCAACAAGTATGAATATGTACATGTATATATATGTATGTGTCGATGTATGTATATGTAAGTATACGTTGAAATGTATAGGTATGTATATGTGTGTGTGTGTGTGTGGTCGTTTATGTATATGCATGTGTATGTGGGTGGGTTTGGATGTGCTGGAAATGAGATGTTTGAGGACAATATGTGGTGTGAGGTGGTTTGATCGAGTAAGTAATGTAAGGGTAAGAGAGATGTGTGGTAATAAAAAGAGTGTGGTTGAGAGAGCAGAAGAGGGTGTTTTGAAATGGTTTGGTCACATGGAGAGAATGAGTGAGGAAAGATTGACAAAGAGGATATATGTGTCAGAGGTGGAGGGAACGAGGAGAAGTGGGAGACCAAATTGGAGGTGGAAAGATGGAGTGAAAAAGATTTTGAGCGATCGGGGCCTGAATATGCAGGAGGGTGAAAGGCGTACAAGGAATAGAATGAATTGGAACGATGTGGTATATCGGGGTCGACGTGGTGTCAGTGGATTGAACCAGGGCATGTGAAGCGTCTGGGGTAAACCATGGAAAGTTTTGTGGGGCCTGGATGTGGAAAGGGAGCTGTGGTTTCGGTGCATTATTACATGACAGCTAGAGACTGAGTGTGAACGAATGTGGCCTTTGTTGTCTTTTCCTAGCGCTACCTCGCGCGCACGTGGGGTGGAGGGGGGTGTCATTTCATGTGTGGCGGGCTGGCGGCGGAATTAGATGAAGGCAGCAAGTATGAATATGTACATGTGTATATATGTATATGTCTGTGTATGTATATGTATGTGTACGTTGAAATGTATAGGTAAGTATATGTGCGTGTGTGGGAGTTTATGTGCATGTATGTGTATGTGGGTGGGTGGGGCCATTCTCTCGTCTGTTTCCCTGCGCTACCCCGCTAACGCGGGAGACAGCGACAAAGTATAATAAATAAATAATTAAATAAATAATAATAGTAATAATAATAATAAAAATAATAATAGTAATAATAATAATAATGATAATAATAATAATGATAATAATAATAATAATAATAATAATGATAATAACAATTTTTGTTTTTATCGAGGATGTAAGGCATGTGTACGTGTAGGAAGAGAGGAAAGTGATTGGTTCTCAGTGAATGTAGGTTTGCGGCAGGGGTGTGTGATGTCTCCATGGTTGTTTAATTTGTTTATGGATGGGGTTGTTAGGGAGGTAAATGCAAGAGTCCTGGAAAGAGGGGCAAGTATGAAGTCTGTTGGGGATGAGAGAGCTTGGGAAGTGAGTCAGTTGTTGTTTGCTGATGATACAGCGCTGGTGGCTGATTCATGTGAGAAACTGCAGAAGCTGGTGACTGAGTTTGGTAAAGTGTGTGGAAGAAGAAAGTTAAGAGTAAATGTGAATAAGAGCAAGGTTATTAGGTACAGTAGGGTTGAGGGTCAAGTCA
>NC_092260.1:5044489-5069489 GCF_036320965.1 Panulirus ornatus
TCAAACGCGGGAGACAGCGACAAATCAAAATAAATAAATAAATAATGATAATAATGATGATAATGATAATGATAATGATAATTATAGTAATAATATCAATTTTGATAATAATAATACAAGATTTCTATATAAGGGATCTTCCAGCCCAAGGCTGCACTACGTTAAGTAGCTGGGTTGTAGACTTCTTGAAAGTATGAAGTAGTTTGACGAAACCTACAGTTCTTCCAGTGACAGCCTCGCCAAAGTCACCTGCAGTGTGACCTCCAACACAAAAAGTCAGGTCAACATGGTCGCCACACCTGCCCCCACCCCCCTACCTGGGCCCGTACTGCATGACCTCCACGATCCATGTGATGATCTGGTGTTGGTCATTAATCATCATGTGATGATCTGGTGTTGGTCATCAATCATCATGTGATGATCTGGTGTCGGTCATTAATCATGTGATGATCTGGTGTCGGTCATTGATTATCATGTGATGATCTGGTGTCGGTCATTGATTATCATGTGATGATCTGGTGTTGGTCATTAATTATCATGTGATGATCTGGTGTTGGTCATTAATTATCATGTGATGATCTGGTGTTGATCATTATCATGTGATGATCTGGTGTCGGTCATTGATTATCATGTGATGATCTGGTGTCGGTCATTGATTATCATGTGATGATCTGGTGTTGGTCATTAATTATCATGTGATGATCTGGTGTTGGTCATTAATCATCATGTGATGATCTGGTGTTGGTCATTAATCATCATGTGATGATCTGGTGTTGGTCATTAATCATCATGTGATGATCTGGTGTCGGTCATTGATTATCATGTGATGATCTGGTGTTAGTCATTAATTATCATGTGATGATCTGGTGCTGGTCATTAATCATCATGTGATGATCTGGTGTTGGTCATTAATTATCATGTGATAAGCTGGTATTGGTCATTGATTATCATGTGATGATCTGGTGTTTGTCATTAATCATCATGTGATGATCTGGTGTTTGTCATTAATCATCATGTGATGATCTGGTGTTAGTCATTAATCATCATGTGATGATCTGGTGTTGGTCATTGATTATCATGTGATGATCTGCTGTTGGTCATTAATTATCATGTGATGAGCTGGTGTAGATAATTAATTATCATGTGATGAGCTGGTGTTGATCATTAATTATCATGTGATGAGCTGGTGTTGATCATTGAATATCATGTGATGATCTGGTGTTGGTCATTAATTATCATGTGATGTTGTGGTGTTGGTCATTAATTATCATGCGATGATGTGGAGTTGGTCATTAATTATCATGTGATGATCTGGTGTTGGTCATTAATTATCATGTGAGGATGTGGTGTTGGTCTTTAATTATCATGTAATGATCTGGTTTTGGTCATTCATTATCATGTGATGATCTTGTATTGGTCATTAATCATCATGTGATGATATGGTGTTGGTCATTAATCATCATGTGATGATCTGGTGTGGGTCATTGATTTTCATGTGATGATCTGGTGTTGGTCATTAATTATCATGTGATGAGCTGGTGTTGATCATTGGTTATCATGAGATGATCTGGTGTTGGTCATTAATTATCATGTGATGAGCTGGTGTTGATCATTGATTATCATATGATGATCTGGTGTTGGTCATTAATTATCATGTGATGATCTGGTGTTGGTCATTAATTATCATGTGATGATCTGGTTTGTCATTGATTATCATGTGATGATCTGGTGTTGGTTTTTAATTATCATGTGATGATCTGGTGTTGGTCATTAATTATCTTGTGAGGATCTGGTGTTTTTCATCAATTATTATATGAATATGTGGTGTTGACTGTTTATTATCATCTAATGATTGGCTGTTGTCATTAGGTATCATGTGATGATCTAGCGTTGGTCATGGAATATCATGTGACGATCTGGTTTTGATCATTATCATGTGATGATCTGGTGTTGGTCATTGATTATCATGTGATGATCTGGTGTTGGTCATTAGCTATCATGTGATGATCTGGTGTTGGTCATTGATTATCATGTGATGATCTGGTGTTGGTCATTGCTTATCATATGAGGATCTGGTGTTGGTTCTTAATTTTCATGTGATGATCTGGTGTTGTTCATTGATTATCATGTGAGGATCTGGTATTGGTCATTGATTATCATGTGAGGATCTGGTGTTGGTTCTTAATTTTCATGTGATGATCTAGTGTTGTTCATTGATTATCATGTGAGGATCTGGTGTTAGTTCTTAATTATAATGTGATGATCTGGTTTTGATCATTACCATGTGATGATCTGGTGTTGGTCATTGATTATCATGTGATGATCTGGTGTTGGTCATTAGTTATCATGTGATGATCTGGTGTTGGTCATTGATTATCATGTGATGATCTGGTGTTGGTTCTTAATTATCATGTGATGATCTGGTGTTGGTTCTTGATTATCATGTGATGATCTAGTGTTGTTCATTGATTATCAAGTGAGGATCTGGTGTTGGTTCTTAATTATCATGTGATGATCTGGTTTTGATCATTATCATGTGATGATCTGGTGTTGGTCATTACTTATCATGTAATGATCTGGTGTTGGTCATTGATTATCATGTGATGATCTGGAGTTGGTCATTAGTTATCATGTGATGATCTGGTGTTGGTCATTGATTATTATGTGATGATCTGGTGTTGATCATTGGTTATCATGTGATGATCTGGTGTTGGTCATTGATTATCATGTGATGATCTGGCGTTGGTTCTTTATTATCATGTGATGATTTGGTGTTGGTCATTGATTATCATGTGATGATCTGGTGTTGATAACTGATTATCATGTGATGATCTGGTGTTGGTCATTGATTATCATGTGATGATCTGGTGTTGGTCATTGATTATCATGTGATGATCTGGTGTTGATCATTGGTTATCATGTGATAATCTGGTGTTGGTCGCTGATTATCATGTGATGATCTGGTGTTGGTCATTGATTATCATGTGATGATCTGGTGTTGGTCATTAGTTATCATGTGATGATCTGGTGTTGGTCATTGATTATCATGTGATGATCTGGTGTTGATCATTGATTATCATGTAATGATCTGGTGTTGATCATTGATTATCATGTGATGATCTGGTGTTCATTGATTATCATATGAGGATCTGGTGTTGGTTCTTAATTTTCATGTGATGATCTAGTGTTGTTCATTGATCATCATGTGAGGATCTGGTGTTGGTTATTAGTTATCATGTGATGATCTAGTGTTGTTCATCGATATCATATGAGGATCTGGTGTTGGTTCTTAATTATCATGTGATGATCTGGTGTTGATCATTGATAAACATGTGATGATCTGTTGTTGGTCATTATTATCACTGATGATTTTGTATTGGTCATTGATTATCATGTGAGGATCTGGTGTTGGTTCTTAATCATCATGTGACGATCTAGTGTTGTTCATTGCTTATCATGTGAGGATCTGGTGTTGTTCATTGTTTATCATGTGATGATCTGGTGTTGGTCATTATCATGTGATGATCTGGTGTTGGTCATTGATTATCATGTGATGATCTGGTGTTGGTCATTGATTATCATGTGATGATCTGGTGTTGGTTATCAATTATCATGTGATGATCTGGTGTTGGTCATTGATTATCATGTGATGATCTGGTGTTGGTCATTGATTATCATGTGAGGATCTGGTGTTGGTCATTGGTTATCATGAGATGATCTGGTGTTGGTCATTGATTATCATGTGATGATCTGGTGTTGGTCATTGGTTATCATGAGATGATCTGGTGTTGGTCATTGATTATCATGTGATGATCTGGTGTTGGTCATTGGTTATCATGAGATGATCTGGTGTTGGTCATTGATTATCATGTGATGATCTAGTGTTGGTCATTGGATATCATGTGATGATCTGGTTTTGGTCATCGATTATCATGTGATGATCTGGTGTTGGTCATTGATTATCATGTGATGATCTGGTGTTGATCATTGGTTATCATGTGATGATCTGGTGTTGGTCATTGATTATAATGTGATGATCTGGTGTTGGTCATTGATTATCATATGATGATCTGGTGTTGGTTATTAGTTATCATGTGATGATCTGGTGTTGGTCATTGATTATCATGTGATGATCTGGTGTTGATCATTGATTATCATGTGATGATCTGGTGTTGATTATTGATTATCATGTGATGATCTGGTGTTGATTATTGATTATCATGTGATGATCTGGTGTTGGTCATTGATTATCATATGAGGATCTGGTGTTGGTTCTTAATTTTCATGTTATGATCTAGTGTTGTTCATTGATCATCATGTGAGGATCTGGTGTTGGTTCTTAATTATCATGCGATGATCTGGTTTTGATCATTATCATGTAATGATCTGGTGTTGGTCATTAGTTATCAAGTCATGATCTGGTGTTGGTCATTGATTATCATGTGGTGATCTGGTGTTGATAATTGATTATCATGTAATGATCTGGTGTTGATCATTGATTATCATGTGATGATCTGGTATTGGTCATTGATTATCATATGAGGATCTGGTGTTGGTTCTTAATTTTCATGTGATGATCTAGTGTTGTTCATTGATCATCATGTGAGGATCTGGTGTTGGTCATTGATTATCATATGAGGATCTGGTGTTGGTTCTTAATTTTCATGTGATGATCTAGTGTTGTTCATTGATCATCATGTGAGGATCTGGTGTTGGTTCTTAATTTTCATGTGATGATCTAGTGTTGTTCATTGATTATCATGTGAGGATCTGGTGTTGTTCATTGTTTATCATGTGAGGATCTGGTGTTGGTTCTTAATCATCATGTGATGATCTAGTGTTGTTCATTGCTTATCATGTGAGGATCTGGTGTTGTTCATTGTTTATCATGTGATGATCTGGTGTTGGTCATTGATTATCATGTGATGATCTGGTGTTGGCCATTGATTATCATGTGATGATCTGGTGTTGGTCATTGATTATCATGTGATGATCTGGAGTTGGTCATCAATTATCATGTGATGATCTGGTGTTGGTCATTGATTATCATGTGATGATCTGGTGTTGGACATTGATTATCATGTGATGATCTGGTGTTGGTCATCAATTATCATGTGATGATCTAGTGATGGTCATTGATTATCATGTGATGATCTGTTGTTGGTCATTGATTATCATGTGATGATCTAGTGTTGGTCATTGATTATCATGTGATGATCTGGTGTTGATCATTGATTATCATGTGATGATCTGGTGTTGATTATTGATTATCATGTGATGATCTGGTGTTGATTATTGATTATCATGTGATGATCTGGTGTTGGTCATTGATTATCATATGAGGATCTGGTGTTGGTTCTTAATTTTCATGTGATGATCTAGTGTTGTTAAATCATCATCATGTGAGGATCTGGTGTTGGTTCTTAATTTTCATGTGATGATCTAGTGTTGTTCATTGATCATCATGTGAGGATCTGGTGTTGGTTCTTAATTTTCATGTGATCATCTAGTGTTGTTCATTGATTATCATATGAGGATCTGGTGTTGGTTCTTAATTATCATGTGATGATCTGGTGTTGATCATTGATAAACATGTGATGATCTGGTGTTGGTCGTTATTATCATCTGATGATTTTGTATTGGTCATTGATTATCATGTGAGGATCTGGTGTTGGTTCTTAATCATCATGTGATGATCTAGTGTTGTTCATTGCTTATCATGTGAGGATCTGGTGTTGTTCATTGTTTATCATGTGATGATCTGGTGTTGATCATTGGTTATCATGTGATGATCTGCTGTTGGTCATTGATTATCATGTGATGATCTGGTGTTGGTCATTGATTATCATATGATGATCTGGTGTTGGTCATTAGTTATCATGTGATGATCTGGTGTTGGTCATTGATTATCATGTGATGATCTGGTGTTGATCATTGATTATCATGTGATGATCTGGTGTTGATTATTGATTATCATGTGATGATCTGGTGTTGATTATTGATTATCATGTGATGATATGGTGTTGGTCATTGATTATCATATGAGGATCTGGTGTTGGTTCTTAATTGTCATTTGATGATCTAGTGTTGTTCATTGATCATCATGTGAGGATCTGGTGTTGGTTCTTAATTATCATGTGATGATCTGGTTTTGATCATTATCATGTGATGATCTGGTGTTGGTCATTGATTATCATATGATGATCTGGTGTTGGTCATTGATTATCATATGATGATCTGGTGTTGGTCATTAGTTATCATGTGATGATCTGGTGTTGGTCATTGATTATCATGTGATGATCTGGTGTTGATCATTGATTATCATGTGATGATCTGGTGTTGATTATTGATTATCATGTGATGATCTGGTGTTGATTATTGATTATCATGTGATGATCTGGTGTTGGTCATTGATTATCATATGAGGATCTGGTGTTGGTTCTTAATTTTCATGTGATGATCTGGTTTTGATCATTATCATGTGATGATCTGGTGTTGGTCATTGATTATCATGTGATGATCTGGTGTTGGTCATTGATTGATATGTGATGATCTGGTGTTGGTCATTGATTATCATGTGATGATCTGGTGTTGGTCATTGGTTATCATGTGATGATCTGGTGTTGGTCATTAATTGTCATGTGATGATCTGGTGTTGGTTCTTAATTATCATGTGATGATCTGGTGTTGTTCTTAATTATCATGTGATGATCTAGTGTTGTTCATTGATTATCATATGAGGATCTGGTGTTGGTTCTTAATTATCATGTGATGATCTGGTGTTGATCATTATCATGTTTAATTTTCATGTGATGATCTGGTTTTGATCATTATCATGTGATGATCTGGTGTTGGTCATTGATTATCATGTGATGATCTGGTGTTGGTCATTGATTGATATGTGATGATCTGGTGTTGGTCATTGATTATCATGTGATGATCTGGTGTTGGTCATTGGTTATCATGTGATGATCTGGTGTTGGTCATTAATTGTCATGTGATGATCTGGTGTTGGTTCTTAATTATCATGTGATGATCTGGTGTTGTTCTTAATTATCATGTGATGATCTAGTGTTGTTCATTGATTATCATATGAGGATCTGGTGTTGGTTCTTAATTATCATGTGATGATCTGGTGTTGATCATTATCATGTGATGATCTGGTGTTGGTCATTGGTTATTATGTGATGATCTGGTGTTGGTCATTGATTATCATGTGATGATCTGGTGTTGGTTCTTAATTATCATTTGATGATTTGGTGTTGGTCATTGATTATCATGTGATGATCTGGTGTTGATAACTGATTATCATGTGATGATCTGGTGTTGTTCATTGATTATTATGTGAGGATCTGGTGTTTGTCATCAATTATCATGTGATGATCTGGTGTTGGTCATTGATTATCATGTGATTATCTGGTGTTGGTCATTGATTATCATGTGATGATCCGGTGTTGTTCATTGATTATCATGTGAGGATCTGGTGTTGATCATTGATAAACATGTGATGATCTGATGTTGGTCATTGATTATTATGTGATGATCTGGTGTTGATCATTGGTTATCATGTGAGGAGCTGGTGTTGGTCATTGGTTATTATGTGATGATCTGGTGTTGATCATTGCTTATCATGTGATGATCTGGTGTTGATCATTGCTTATCATGTGATGATCTGATGTTGGTCATTGGTTATCATGTGATGATCTGGTGTTGCTCATTAGCTGTCTGCTCACATATGCTTCAACACTCGACCTCCCAATTATGTTCAACTCACGTTATGGTAGACGGTCGGTACTGGTGTCCTGCACGCGTGGCTTGTGTTCGCCAACACACTGGTCGCTCCTCGCCTCGCCAACACACTGGTCGTTCCTCGCCTCACCAACACACTGGTCGCTCCTCGCCTCACCAACACACTGGTCGTTCCTCGCCTCACCAACACACTGGTCGCTCCTCGCCTCGCCAACACACTGGTCGTTCCTCGCCTCGCCAACACACTGGTCGCTCCTCGCCTCGCCAACACACTGGTCGTTCCTCGCCTCGCCAACACACTGGTCGTTCCTCGCCTCGCCAACACAATGGTCGTTCCTCGCCTCGCCAACACACTGGTCGTTCCTCGCCTCGCCAACACAATGGTCGTTCCTCGCCTCACCAACACACTGGTCGCTCCTCGCCTCACCAACACACTGGTCGTCCCTCGCCTCACCACCACACCTTATATACGGCGGCCGGGACCCACGCCTATGTTTACCTTGCAATGACACAGATCCACAGAGGTATTCCTGCCACTCTCAACACCCACCACTGGCAGTTCCTGCCACTCTCAACACCCACCACTGGCAGTCCCTGCCACTCTCAACACCCACCACTGGCAGTTCCTGCCACTCTCAACACCCACCACTGGCAGTTCCTGCCACTCTCAACACCCACCACTGGCAGTTCCTGCCACTCTCAACACCCACCACTGGCAGTTCCTGCCACTCTCAACACGCACCACTGGCAGTTCCTGCCACTCTCAACACTCACCACTGGCAGTTCCTGCCACTCTCAACACTCACCACTGGCAGTTCCTGCCACTCTCAACACTCACCACTGGCAGTTCCTGCCACTCTCAACACTCACCACTGGCAGTTCCTGCCACTCTCAACACCCACCACTAGCAGTTCCTGCCACTCTCAACACTCACCACTGGCAGTTCCTGCCACTCTCAACACTCACCATTCATCCAGTGGACATGTTTGTAAGTGTAACAACTCCACAATAACAATGTTTGGACGTGTGTTGCTTGTTGGATCAAAGACATGTGTATGTACTCACCACCTTCATCATGTCGTCTCCCACGTAGATCATCATGTTGTCTCCCACGTAGGTCTTCATCATGTCGTCTCCCACGTAGATCTTCATCATGTCATCTCCCACGTAGATCTTCATCATGTCATCGCCCACGTAGATCTTCATCATGTTGTCTCCCACGTAGGTCTTCATCATGTCGTCTCCCACGCAGGTCTTCATCATGTCATCTCCCACGCAGGTCTTCATCATGGCGTCTCTCACGAAGATCTTCATCATGTCATCTCCCACGTAGATCTTCATCATGTCATGTCCTACGTAGGTCTTCATCATGTCATGTCCCACGTAGGTTTTCATTGTGTCAGTGGGAGACGTCCGCCACCATTGTGTCCCATGATGACTCTCACACAAGTTAATGTCACCTTATGTGATCATCTCACCTGAGTCATCCTCCACCATTCAGTGAGGTCCACCTGGGTTGTGTTGCTTCATACATCATCTTGGTCATGCACAAACCTTATGATTTGCTTCATACATCATCTTGGTCATGCACAAACCTTATGATTTGCTTCATACATCATCTTGGTCATGCACAAACCTTATGATTTGCTTCATACATCATCTTGGTCATGCACAAACCTTATGATTTGCTTCATACATCAACTTGGTCATGCACAAACCTTATGATTTGCTTCATACATCATCTTGGTCAGGCACAAACCTTATGATTTGCTTCATACATCATCTTGGTCATGCACAAACCTTATGATTTGCTTCATACATCATCTTGGTCATGCACAAACCTTATGATTTGCTTCATACATCATCTTGGTCATGCACAAACCTTATGATTTGCTTCATACATCATCTTGGTCATGCACAAACCTTATGATTTGCTTCATACATCATCTTGGTCATGCACAAACCTTATGATTTGCTTCATACATCATCTTGGTCATGCACAAACCTTATGATTTGCTTCATACATCAACTTGGTCAGGCACAAACCTTATGATTTGCTTCATACATCATCTTGGTCATGCACAAACCTTATGATTTGCTTCATACATCAACTTGGTCATGCACAAACCTTATGATTTGCTTCATACATCATCTTGGTCATGCACAAACCTTATGATTTGCTTCATACATCATCTTGGTCAGGCACAAACCTTATGATTTGCTTCATACATCATCTTGGTCATGCACAAACCTTATGATTTGCTTCATACATCATCTTGGTCATGCACAAACCTTATGATTTGCTTCATACATCAACTTGGTCATGCACCAACCTTATGATTTGCTTCATACGTCATCTTGGTCATGCACAAACCTTATGATTTGCTTCATACATCATCTTGGTCATGCACAAACCTTATGATTTGCTTCATACATCAACTTGGTCATGCACAAACCTTATGATTTGCTTCATACATCATCTTGGTCATGCACAAACCTTATGATTTGCTTCATACATCATCTTGGTCATGCACAAACCTTATGATTTGCTTCATACATCATCTTGGTCATGCACAAACCTTATGATTTGCTTCATACATCAACTTGGTCATGCACCAACCTTATGATTTGCTTCATACGTCATCTTGGTCATGCACAAACCTTATGATTTGCTTCATACATCAACTTGGTCATGCACAAACCTTATGATTTGCTTCATACATCATCTTGGTCAGGCACAAACCTTATGATTTGCTTCATACATCATCTTGGTCATGCACAAACCTTATGATTTGCTTCATACATCATCTTGGTCAGGCACAAACCTTATGATTTGCTTCATACATCATCTTGGTCAGGCACAAACCTTATGATTTGCTTCATACATCATCTTGGTCATGCACAAACCTTATGATTTGCTTCATACATCATCTTGGTCAGGCAAAAACCTTATGATCTACACATAACATCCATGACGGCTCTTGTCTTCCTCTTAGTCAAATATCACATCACCAGCACAAATCCTGAACATCCATCAACTTCTCGGACATGTCGTCCAGACCATGATAACACTTGTACCCCAACATGATGATGATGATCAGACCATGATAACACTTGTTGTACCCCAACATGATGATGATGATCAGACCATGATAACACTTGTTGTACCCCAACATGATGATGATGATCAGACCATGATAACACTTGTACCCCAACATGATGATGATGATCAGACCATGATAACACTTGTTGTAACCAACATGATGATGATCAGACCATGATAACACTTGTACCCCAACATGATGATGATGATCAGACCATGATAACACTTGTTGTACCCCAACATGATGATGATGATCAGACCATGATAACACTTGTTGTAACCAACATGATGATGATCAGACCATGATAACACTTGTTGTACCCCAACATGATGATGATGATCAGACCATGATAACACTTGTTGTACACCAACATGATGATGATGATCAGACCATGATAACACTTGTTGCAACCAACATGATGATGATCAGACCATGATAACACTTGTTGTACCCCAACATGATGATGATGATCAGACCATGATAACACTTGTTATACCCCAACATGATGATGATGATCAGACCATGATAACAATTGTTGTACCCCAACATGATGATGATGATCAGACCATGATAACACTTGTTGTACCCCAACATGATGATGATGATGATGATCAGACCATGATAACACTTGTACCCCAACATGATGATGATGATCAGACCATGATAACACTTGTTATACCCCAACATGATGATGATGATCAGACCATGATAACACTTGTTGTACCCCAACATGATGATGATGATCAGACCATGATAACACTTGTTCTACCCCCAACATGATGATGATGATGATCAGACCATGATATCACTTGTTGCACCCCAACATGATGATGATCAGACCATGATAACACTTGTTTTACCCCAACATGATGATGATGATCAGACCATGATAACACTTATACCCAACATGATGATGATCAGACCATGATAGCAATTTTTGTATCCCAACATGATGATCAGACCATGATAACACTTGTACCCCAACATGATGATGATGATCAGACCATGATAACACTTGTTGTACCCCAACATGATGATGATGATCAAACCATGATAACACTTGTTGTACACCAACATGATGATGATCAGACCATGATAACACTTGTTGTACCCCAACATGATGATGATGATCAGACCATGATAACACTGTTGTACCCAACATGATGATGATCAAACCATGATAACACTTGTACTCCAACATGATGATGATGATCAGACCATGATAACACTTGTTGTACCCAACATGATGATGATGATGATCAGACCACGATAACAATTGTACCCCAACATGATGATGATGATCAGACCATGATAACACTTGTTGTACCCCAACATGATGATGATCAGACCATGATAACACTTATACCCCAACATGATGATGATGATCAGACCATGATAACACTTGTTGTACCACAACATGATGATGATGATCAGACCATGATAACACCTATTGTGCCACAACATGGTGATCATGATCAGACCATGATAACACTTGTTGTACCCCAACATGATGATGATCAGACAATGATAACACTTGTTGTACACCAACATGATGATGATGATGATCAGACCACGATAACAATTGTTGTACCCCAACATGATGATGATTAGACCATGATAACACTTGATGTACTCCAACATCATGATGATGATCAGACCATGATAACACTTGTAATTAAACATGATGATCAGACCATGATAACACTTGTACTCCAACATGATGATGATGATCAGACCATGATAACACTTGTTGTACCACAACATGATGATGATGATCAGACCATGATAACACTTGTACCCCAACATGATGATGATGGTCAAACCATGATAACACTTGTTTTATCCCAATATGATGATAATGATCAGACCATGATAACATTTGTACTTCAACATGATGATGATCAGACCATGATAACACTTGTTGTACCCCAACATGATGATGTTGATCATACCATGATAACACTTGTACTCCAACATGATGATGTTGAGCAGACCATGATAATACTTGTACCCCAACATGATGATGATCAGACCATTATAACACTTTTACCCCAACATGATGATGATGAGCAGACCATGATAACACTTGTACCACAAAATGATGATGATGATCAGACCATGATAACACTTGTTGTACCCCAACATGATGATGATCAGACCATGATAACACTTGTTATACCCCAACATGATGATGATGATCAGACCATGATAAAACTTGTTGTACCCCAACATGATGATGATGATCAGACCATGATAAAACTTGTTGTACCCCAACATGATGATGATGATCAGACCATGATAAAACTTGTTGTACACCAACATGATGATGATCAGACCATTATAACACTTTTACCCCAACATGATGATGATGAGCAGACCATGATAACACTTGTACCACAAAATGATGATGATGATCAGACCATGATAACACTTGTTGTACCCCAACATGATGATGATCAGACCATGATAACACTCGTACTCCACCATGATGATGATGATCAGACCATGATAAAACTTGTTGTACCTCAAGATGATGATGATGATGATGATGATCAAACCATGATAACACTTGTTGTACCCCAACATGATGATGATCAGACCATGATAACACTTGTTGTACACCAACATGATGATGATGATCAGACCATGATAACACTTGTTGTACACCAACATGATGATGATGATCAGACCATGATAACACTTGTTGTACCCAACATGATGATGATGATCAGACCATGATAACACTTGTTGTACCCCAACATGATGATGATCAGACCTTGATAACACTTGTTGTACCCCAACATCATGATGATGATCAGACCATGATAACACTTGTACTCCAACATGATGATGATGATCAGACCATGATAACACTTGTTGTACCCCAACATGATGATGATGATCAGACCATGATAACACTTGTTGTACCCCAACATGATGATGATCAGACCATGATAACACTTGTTGTACACCAACATGATGATGATGATCAGACTATGATAACACTTGTTGTACACCAACATGATGATGATAAGACCATGATAACACTTGTTCCCCAACATGACGATGATGATCAGACCATGATAACACTTGTTGTCCCCCAACATGATGATGATCAGACTATAATAACACTTGTAATCCAACATGATGATGATCAGAACATGATAACACTTGTTGTACCCCAACATGATGATGATGATGATCAGACCATGATAACACTTGTTCCCCAACATGACGATGATGATCAGACCATGATAACACTTGTTGTCCCCCAACATGATGATGATCAGACTATAATAACACTTGTAATCCAACATGATGATGATCAGAACATGATAACACTTGTTGTACCCCAACATGATGATGATGATGATCAGACTATGAAAACACTTGTACTCCAACATGATGATGATCAGACCATGATAACACTTGTTGTCCCCCAGCATGATGATGATGATCAGACCATGATAACACTTGTACCCCAACATGATGATGGTGATCAGACCACGATAACACTTGTACTCCAACATGATGATGATGATCAGTCCATGATAACACTTGTTATACCCAACATGATGATTATCAGACCATGATAACACTTGTACCCCAACAAGATGATGATCAGACTATGATAACACTTGTTGTACCCCAACATGATGATGATGATCAGACCGTGATAACACTTGTTGTACCCAAAATGATGATGATCAGACCATGATAACACTTGTACCCCAACATGATGATGATGATCAAACCATGATAACACTTGTTGTTCCCTAACATGATGATGATGATCAAACCATGATAACACTTGTTGTACCCCAACATGATGATGATCAGACCATGATAACACTTGTTGTACCCCAACATGATGATGATCAGACCATGATAACACTTGTACCACAACATTATGATGATGATCAGACCACGATAACACTTGATATACCCCAACTTTATGATGATCACACCATGGTAACATATTTTGTACACCAACATGATGATGATGATCAAACCATAATAACACTCGATGTACCCCAACATTATGATGATCACACCATGGTAACATTTGTTGTACACCAACATGATGATGATCAGACCATGATAACACTTGTTGTACTCCAACGTGATGATGATGATCAAACCATGATAACACTTGTTGTACCCCAACATTATGATGATCAGACCATGATAACACTTGTTGTACCCCAACATGATAATGATGATCAGACCATGATAACAGTTGTGTTACCCCAACATGATGATGATGATCAGACCATGATAACACTTGTTGTACCCCATTTTGATGATCAGACCATGATAACACTTGTTGTACCCCAACATGATGATGATGATTAAACCATGATAACACTTGTTGTACCCCAACATGATGATGATCAGACCATGATAACACTTGTTGTACCCCAACATGATGATGATGATCAGACCATGATAACACTTGTTGTACCCCAACATGATGATGATGATCAGACTATGATAACACTTGTTGTACACCAACATGATGATGATAAGACCATGATAACACTTGTTGTACCCCAACATGATGATGATGATCAGACCATGATAACACTTGTTGTACACCAACATGATGATGATCAGACCATGATAACACTTGTTGTACCCCAACATGATGATGATGATCAGACCATGATAACACTTGTTGTACACCAACATGATGATGATCAGACCATGATAACACTTGTTGTACACCAACATGATGATGATCAGACCATGATAACACTTGTTGTACACCAACATGATGATGATGATCAGACCATGATAACACTTGTTGTACCCCAACATGATGATGATAATCAGACCATGATAACACTTGTTGTACACCAACATGATGATGATCAGACCATGATAACACTTGTTGTACACCAACATGATGATGATGATCAGACCATGATAACACTTGTTGTTCACCAACATGATGATGATCAGACCATGATAACCTTTGTTGTACACCAACATGATGATGATGATCAGACCATGATAACACTTGTTGTACACTAACATGATGATGATCAGACCATGATAACACTTGTACACCAACATGATGATGATCAGACCATGATAGCACTTGTTGTACACCAACATGATGATGATCAGACCTTGATAACACTTGTTGTACACCAACATGATGATGATCAGACCATGATAACACTTGTTGTACACCAACATGATGATGATGATCAGACCATGATAACACTTGTTGTACACCAACATGATGATGATCAGACCATGATAACACTTGTTGTACATCAACATGATGATGATCAGACCATGATAACACTTGTTGTACACCAACATGATGATGATCAGACCATGATAACACTTGTTGTACACCAACATGATGATGATCAGACCATGATAACTTGTTGTACACCAACATGATGATGATCAGACCATGATAGCACTTGTTGTACACCAACATGATGATGATCAGACCATGATAACACTTGTTGTACACCAACATGATGATGATGATCAGACCATGATAACACTTGTTGTACACCAACATGATGATGATCAGACCATGATAACACTTGTTGTACACCAACATGATGATGATGATCAGACCATGATAACACTTGTACACCAACATGATGATGATCAGACCATGATAACACTTGTTGTACAGAAACATGATGATGATGAACAGACCATGATAACACTTGTTGTACCCCAACATGATGATGATGATCAGACCATGATAACACTTGCTGTACACCAACATGATGATGATCAGACCTTGATAACACTTGTTGTACACCAACATGATGATGATCAGACCATGATAACACTTGTTGTACACCAACATGATGATGATGATCAGACCATGATAACACTTGTTGTACACCAACATGATGATGATGATCAGACCATGATAACACTTGTTGTACACCAACATGATGATGATCAGACCATGATAACACTTGTTGTACACCAACATGATGATGTTGATCAGACCATGATAACACTTGTTGTACACCAACATGACGATGATGATCAGACCATGATAACACTTGTTGTACCCCAACATGATGAAGATCAGACCTTGATAACACTTGTTGTACACCAACATGATGATGATGATCAGACCATGATAACACTTGTTGTACACCAACATGATGATGATCAGACTATGATAACACTTGTTGTACACCAACATGATGATGATCAGACCATGATAACACTAGTTGTACACCAACATGATGATGATGATCAGACCATGATAACACTTGTTGTACCCAACATGATGATGATCAGACCATGATAACACTTGTTGTACACCAACATGATGATGATCAGACCATGATAACACTTGTTGTACACCAACATGATGATGATCAGACCATGATAACACTTGTTGTACACCAACATGATGATGATCAGACCAGATAACACTTGTTGTACACCAACATGATGAAGATCAGACCTTGATAACACTTGTTGTACACCAACATGATGATGATCAGACCATGATAACACTTGTTTTACACCAACATGATGATGATCAGACCATGATAACACTTGTACACCAACATGATGATGATCAGACCATGATAACACTTGTTGTACACCAACATGATGATGATGATCAGACCTTGATAACACTTGTTGTACCCCAACATGATGATGATCAGAGGCTGAGATGATGATGTGTGACGTGCTGATGATACAGTGTGAGGCTGAGATGATGATGGAAGACGTACTTAGGAAACAGAGTGAAGCTGGAATGATCTTACACTGGGGTCATCATCTTACTCTGGGGTCATCATCTTACACTGGGGTCATCATCTTACTCTGGGGTCATCATCTTACACTGGGGTCATGATCTTACTCTGGGGTCATCATCTTACACTGGGGTCATCATCTTACTCTGGGGTCATGATCTTACTCTGGGGTCATCATCTTACACTGGGGTCATCATCTTACTCTGGGGTCATCATCTTACACTGGGGTCATGATCTTACTCGGGGTCATCATCTTACTCTGGGGTCATCATCTTACACTGGGGTCATGATCTTACTCTGGGGTCATCATCTTACACTGGGGTCATCTTACACTGGGGTCATCATCTTACACTGGGGTCATCTTACACTGGGGTCATCATCTTACTCTGGGGTCATCATCTTACTCTGGGGTCATCATCTTACACTGGGGTCATCATCTTACTCTGGGGTCATCATCTTACACTGGGGTCATGATCTTACTCTTGGGTCATCATCTTACACTGGGGTCATCATCTTACTCTGGGGTCATCATCTTACACTGGGGTCATGATCTTACTCTGGGGTCATCATCTTACACTGGGGTCATCATCTTACTCTGGGGTCATGATCTTACTCTGGGGTCATCATCTTACACTGGGGTCATCATCTTACTCTGGGGTCATCATCTTACACTGGGGTCATGATCTTACTCTTGGGTCATCATCTTACACTGGGGTCATGATCTTACTCTTGGGTCATCATCTTACACTGGGGTCATGATCTTACTCTGGGGTCATCATCTTACTCTGGGGTCATCATCTTACTCTGGGGTCATCATCTTACACTGGGGTCATCTTACACTGGGGTCATGATCTTACATTGGGGTCATGATCTTACTCTGGGGTCATCATCTTACTCTGGGGTCATCATCTTACACTGGGGTCATCATCTTACTCTGGGGTCATCATCTTACTCTGGGGTCATCATCTTACACTGGGGTCATCATCTTACTCTGGGGTCATCATCTTACACTGGGTTCATCATATTACACTGGGGTCATCGTCTTACACTGGGGTCATCATCTTACTCTGGGGTCATCATCTTACTCTGGGGTCATCATCTTACCCTGGGGTCATCATCTCACTCTGGGGTCATCATCTTACTCTGGGGTCATCATCTTACTCTAGGGTCATCATCTTACCCTGGGGTCATCATCTTACTGTAGGGTCATCATCTTACTCTGGGGTCATCATCTTACACTGGGGTCATCATCTTACTCTGGGGTCATCATCTTACCCTGGGGTCATCATCTTACTCTGGGTCATCATCTTACTCTGGGGTCATCATCTTACTCTGGGGCCATCATCTTACTCTGGGGTCATCATCTTACTCTGGGGTCATCATCTTACTCTGGGGTCATCATCTTACTCTGGGGCCATCATCTTACTCTGGGGTCATCATTTTACTCTTGGGTCATGATCTTACTCTGGGGTCATGATCTTACTCTGGGGTCATCTTCTTACTCTGGGGTCATCATCTTACCGTGGGGTCATCATCTTACTCTGGGGTCATCATCTTACTCTGAGTCATCATCTTACTCTGGGGTCATCATCTTACTCTGGGGCCATCATCTTACTCTGGGGTCATCATCTTACTCTGGGGTCATCATCTTACTCTGGGGTCATCATCTTACTCTAGGGTCATCTTCTTACCCTGGGGTCATCATCTTACTCTAGGGTCATCATCTTACTCTGTGGTCATCATCTTACACTGGGGTCATCATCTTACTCTGGGGTCATCATCTTACTCTGAGGTCATCATCTTACTCTGGGGTCATCATCTTCCTCTGAGGTCATCATCTTACTCTGGGGTCATCATCTTACTCTGGGTTCATCAACTTATTCTTAGGTCATTATCTTACTCTGAGGTCATCATCTTACTCTAGGGTCATCATCTTACACTGGGGTCATCATCTTACTCTGGGGTCATCATCTTTCTCTGAGGTCATCATCTTATTTTGGGGTCATCATCTTACTCTGGGTTCATCAACTTACTCTTAGGGCATTATCTTACTCTGAGGTCATCATCTTATTTTGGGGTCATCATCTTACTCTGGGTTCATCAACTTACTCTTAGGGCATTATCTTACTCTGAGGTCATCATCTTACTCTGGGGTCATCATCTTACTCTAAAGTATCATCTTTCTCTAGGTTCATCAACTTACTCTTAGGTCATTATCTTACTCTGAGGTCATCATCTTACTCTCGGGTCATCATCTTACTCTGGGTTCATCAACTTACTCTTAGGTCATTATCTTACTCTGAGGTCATCATTTTACTCTTGGGTCATCATCTTACTCTGAGGTCATCATCTTACTTTGGGGTCATCATCTTACTCTGGAGTCATCATCTTACCCTGGGGTCATCATCTCACTCTGGGGTCATCATCTTACTCTGAGGTCATCATCTTACTCTGGGGCCATCATCTTACTCTGGGGTCATCATCTTACTCTGGGGCCATCATCTTACTCTGGGGTCATGATCTTACTCTGGAGTCATCATCTTACTCTGGGTTCATCAACTTACTCTTAGGTCATTATCTTACTCTGAGGTCATCATCTTACTCTGGGGTCATCATCTTACTCTGGGTTCATCAACTTACTCTTAGGTCATTATCTTATTCTGAGGTCATCATCTTACTCTGGGGTCATCTTACTCTGGGTTCAACTTACTCTTAGGTCATCATCTTACTCTGAGGTCATCATCTTACTCTGGGGTCATCATCTTACTCTAAAGTATCATCTTACTCTAGGTTCATCAACTTACTCTTAGGTCATTATCTTACTCTGAGGTCATCATCTTACTCTCGGGTCATCATCTTACTCTGGGTTCATCAACTTACTCTTAGGTCATTATCTTACTCTGAGGTCATCATCTTACTCTGGGGTCATCATCTTGCTCTGGGTTCATCATCTTACTCTTAGGTCATTATCTTACTCTGGTGTCATCATCTTGCTCTGGAGTCATCATCTTATTCTGGAGTCATCATCTTACTCTGAATTCATCATATTACTATGAGGTCATGATCTTACTTGAGATCATCATCATTCTCTGGGGTCATCATCTTACTCTGGGGTCATCAACTTACTCTTAGGTCATTATCTTACTCTGGGGTCCACATCTTACTCTGGAGTCATCTTCCTCTGGGGTCATCAAGTTACTCTTAGGTCATTATCTTACTCTGAGGTCATCAACTTATTCTTAGGTCATCATCTTACTCTAGGGTCATCATATTACTCTGGAGTCATCATCTTACTCTGAATTCATCATATCACTATGAGGTCATCATCTTACTCTGAGATCATCATCTTTCTCTGAGGTCATCATCTTACTTTGGAGTCATCAACTTACTCTTAGGTCATTATCTTACTCTGGAGTCATCATCTTACTCTGAATTCATCATATTACTATGAGGTCATCATCTTACTCTGAGGTCATCATCTTACTATGGGGTCTTCTTACTTTGGGTTCAACAACTTACTCTTAGGTCATTATCTTACTCTGGGGTCATCATCTTACTCTGGAGTCATCTTACTCTGAATTCATCATATTACTATGAGGTCATCATCTTACTCTGAGGTCATCATCTTACTATGGGGTCATCTTACTCTGGGTTCAACAACTTACACTTAGGTCATTATCTTACTCTGGGGTCATCATCTTACTCTGGACTCATCATCTTACTCTGAATTCATCATATTACTGTAAGGTCATCATCTTACTCTGATATCATCATCTTACTCTGAGGTCATCTTACTCTGGGTTCAACAACTTACTCTTAGGTCATTATCTTACTCTGAGGTCATTATCTTACTCTGGGGTCATCTTACTCTGGGTTCAACTTACTCTTAGGTCATTATCTTACTCTGAGGTCATCATCTTACTCTGGAGTCATCATCTTACTCTGAATTCATCATATTACTATGAGGTCATCATCTTACTCTGATGTCATCATCTTACTCTGGGGTCATCTTACTCTGGGTTCAACAACTTACTCTTAGGTCATTATCTTACTCTGAGGTCATCATCTTACTCTGGAGTCATCATCTTACTCTGGGGTCATCATCTTACTCTTAGGTCATTATCTTACTCTGGGTCATCATCTTACTCTGGAGTCATCAACTTACTCTGGGTTCATCAACTTACTCTTAGGTCATTATCTTACTCTGGAGTCATCATCTTACTTTGGAGTCATCATCTTACTCTGAATTCATAATATTACTCTGAATTTATCATATTACTATGAATTTATCATATTACTATGAGGTCATCTTACTCTGGAGTCATCATCTTACTCTGAATTCATCATATTACGCTGAATTTATCATATTACTATGAGGTCATCATCTTACTCTGGAGTCATCATCTTATTCTAGAGTCATCATCTTACTCTGAATTTATCATATTACTCTGAATTTATCATATTACTATGATGTCATCATCTTACTCTGGAGTCATCATCTTATTCTAGAGTCATCTTACTCTGAATTTATCATATTACTATGAGGTCATCATCTTACTCTGAGATCATCTTCTTTCTCTGAGGTCATCATCTTACTCTGGGGGTCATCATCTTACTCTGGGGTCATCATCGTACTCTGGGGTCATCATCTTACTCTGGTGTCATCATCTTACTCTGAGATCATCATTTTACTCTGTCATCATCTTACTCTGAAGTCATCATCTTACTCTGGGGTCATCATCGTAGTCTGAAGTCATCAGCTTACTCTAGGGTAATCTTACTCTTAGGTCATCATCTTACTCTGGTGTCATCATCATACTCTGAAGTCATCTTTCTCTGGGGTCATCATTTTACTCTGGGGTCATCATCTTTCTCTGAGGCCATCATCTTTTTCTGGGGTCATCATCTTACTCTGAGGTCATCATCTTCCCTGGGGTCATCATCTTACTATGAGGTCATCATCTTACAATGGGGTCACGATCTTACTTTGAGGTCATTATCTCACTCTGGAGTCATCATCTTTCTCTGAGATCATCATCGTAGTCTTGGGTCATCATCTAAATCTGGGGTCATCATCTTACTCTGAGGTCATCATTTTACGCTTAGGTCATCATCTTACTCTTGTGTCATCATCCTACTCTGAGGTCATCATCTTACTCTAGGGTCATCAACTTAATCTGAGGTCTTTATCTTACTCTGGGGTCTCATCTTACCCTAAGGCCATCATCTTACCCTGAGGTCATCATCTTACTCTAGGGTAATTATCTTAATCTTAGGTCATCTTACTCTGACGTCATCATCTTACTCTGAAGCCAGCATCATACACTTGCGTCAACATTTCACTCTAGGGACATCATTTTACTGTTGGGTCATCTTACAATTAGGTCATCATCTTACCATGGGGTCATCATCTTACTCTGAGGTCATTATCTTATTCTGGAAACCTCATCATATTCCAACGTCATCATCTTACTCTGGGGTCATCATCTTACTCTGACGTCATCATCTTACTCTGAGATCATCATATTACTCTGGAGTATCTTCTTACTCTGAAGTCATCATCTTATTCTAGGGTCATTATCTTCCTCTGCTGTCATCATCTTACTCTGAGGTCATTATCTTACTCTGTGGTAATAATCTTACTCTGAGGTCATCATCTTACTCTGGGGTCATCATCTTACTCTGTGGTAATAATCTTACTCTAAGGTCATCATCGTACTCTAGGTTCTTCATTTTTCTCTGAGGTCATCATCTTATTATAAGGTCATCATCTTACTCCGAGGTTGTCATCTTACTCTGGGGTCATCATTTTAATCTAAGGTCATCATCTTGCTCTGAGTTCATCTTCCTACATTGGGATCATCATCTTACTCTAAGGTCATCTTACTTTGGGGTCATCATCTTTCTCTGAGGTCATCATCTTGCTTTGGGTTCATCATTTTACTCTTAGGTCATTATCTTACACTGAGGTCATCATCTTACTCTTTGGTCATCATTCTTCTCTGGGGTCATCATCTTACTCTGAGGTCATCATCTTACTCTGGGGTCATCATCTTACTCTGAGAGCATCATCTTACTTTGGGGTCATTATCTTTCTCTGAGGTCATCATCTTGCTTTGGGTTCATCATCTTACTCTTAGGTCATTATCTTACACTGAGGTCATCATCTTACTCTTTGGTCATCATTCTTCTCTGGGGTCATCATCTTACTCTGAGGTCATCATTTTACTCTGGGGTCATCATCTTACTCTGGGGTCATCTTACTCTGAGGTCATCATTTTACTCTGGGGTCATCATCTTACTCTGGGGTCATCTTACTCTGAGGTCATCATCTTAAAGATCTTTAAGGGCATCATCTTAATTTTGGGTCATCATCTTACTCTAAGGTGACCTCCTTACGCTGAGGTCAATATCTTACTCTGGGGTCATCATCTTATTCTGGGATAACCATCGTACTCTGAGATCATCATACTCTGCGGTCATCATGTTACTGTGGAGTCATCAACTTACTTTTGGGTCATTATCTTACGTTGAGGCCATCATCTTACTCTGAGGTCATCACCTTACTCTGGGTCATCATCTTACTCTGAGGTCATCATCTTACTCTTGGGTCATCATCATACTCTGGGGTTATCATCTCACTCTGGGATCATCATCTTTTTCTGAGGTCATCACCCTACTCCTGGGTCATCATCTTACTATGAATCATATTACTCTGAGGTCATTATCTTACTATGGATCATCAAATTATTCTGAGGTCATCATCTTACTCTAAGGTCATCTTACTGTAGGATCATCATCTTGCCCTGATGTCATCATTTTACTCTGTGGTCATCATTTTCCTCTTGGGTCATTATTTTACTCTGAGGTCATCATCTTACTCCTGGGTCATTATTGTACTCTGTTGTCATCTTACTATGTCATCTTATTCTGGGGGTCATCATCTTACTCTGAGGTCATCATCTGACGCTGGGGTCATCTTACTCTGACGTCATCTTACTATGAGGTCATCATCTTTCTCTAAGGTTACCTAACTGTGGGGTCATCATCTTACTCTGAGGTCATCATTTTATCTGAGGTCATCTTAATCTGGGGTCATCATCTTACTCTTAGGTCATTATCTTACTCTGAGGTCATCTACTTAATCTGGGGTCATCATCTTACTCTGAGGTCATTATCTTACTCTGAAGTCGTCTTAATTTGGGGTCATCATCTTACTCTGAGGTCATTATCTTACTGTGAGGTCACCTTATTAATCTGGGGTCATCATCTTACTCTGAGGTCATTATCTTACTCTGAGGTCATCTTCTTAATCTGGGGTCATCATCTTACTCTAAGGTCATTATCTTACTCTGAGGTCATCTTCTTAATCTGTGGTCATCATCT